>NW_026047783.1:75000-80000 GCF_023864345.2 Schistocerca serialis cubense | reverse complement strand
CTTAACCTAACCTATGTTGTGCCTTAACCTAACCTATGTTGTGCCTTAACCTAACCTATGTTGTGCCTTAACCTAACCTATGTTGTGCCTTAACCTAACCTATGTTGTGCCTTAACCTAACCTATGTTGTGCCTTAACCTAACCTATGTTGTGCCTTAACCTAACCTACGTTGTGCCTTAACCTAACCTACGTTGTGCCTTAACCTA
This sequence comes from Schistocerca serialis cubense, assembly GCF_023864345.2. Lineage (NCBI taxonomy): Eukaryota > Metazoa > Arthropoda > Insecta > Orthoptera > Acrididae > Schistocerca > Schistocerca serialis. The sequence continues at coordinate 79,793 of NW_026047783.1, read as the reverse complement.
ACCTACGTTGTGCCTTAACCTAACCTACGTTGTGCCTTAACCTAACCTACGTTGTGCCTTAACCTAACCTACGTTGTGCCTTAACCTAACCTACGTTGTGCCTTAACCTAACCTACGTTGTGCCTTAACCTAACCTACGTTGTGCCTTAACCTAACCTACGTTGTGCCTTAACCTAACCTACGTTGTGCCTTAACCTAACCTACGTTGTGCCTTAACCTAACCTACGTTGTGCCTTAACCTAACCTACGTTGTGCCTTAACCTAACCTACGTTGTGCCTTAACCTAACCTACGTTGTGCCTTAACCTAACCTACGTTGTGCCTTAACCTAACCTACGTTGTGCCTTAACCTAACCTACGTTGTGCCTTAACCTAACCTACGTTGTGCCTTAACCTAACCTACGTTGTGCCTTAACCTAACCTATGTTGTGCCTTAACCTAACCTATGTTGTGCCTTAACCTAACCTATGTTGTGCCTTAACCTAACCTATGTTGTGCCTTAACCTAACCTATGTTGTGCCTTAACCTAACCTATGTTGTGCCTTAACCTAACCTATGTTGTGCCTTAACCTAACCTATGTTGTGCCTTAACCTAACCTATGTTGTGCCTTAACCTAACCTACGTTGTGCCTTAACCTAACCCATATTGTACCTTAACCTAACCCATATTGTACCTTAACCTAACCCATATTGTACCTTAACCTAACCCATATTGTACCTTAACCTAACCCATATTGTACCTTAACGTAACCTAATTTGTGCCTTAACGTAACCTAATTTGTGCCTTAACGTAACCTAATTTGTGCCTTAACGTAACCTAATTTGTGCCTTAACGTAACCTAATTTGTGCCTTAACGTAACCTAATTTGTGCCTTAACGTAACCTAATTTGTGCCTTAACGTAACCTAATTTGTGCCTTAACGTAACCTAATTTGTGCCTTAACGTAACCTAATTTGTGCCTTAACGTAACCTAATTTGTGCCTTAACGTAACCTAATTTGTGCCTTAACGTAACCTAATTTGTGCCTTAACGTAACCTAATTTGTGCCTTAACGTAACCTAATTTGTGCCTTAACGTAACCTAATTTGTGCCTTAACGTAACCTAATTTGTGCCTTAACGTAACCTAATTTGTGCCTTAACGTAACCTAATTTGTGCCTTAACGTAACCTAATTTGTGCCTTAACGTAACCTAATTTGTGCCTTAACGTAACCTAATTTGTGCCTTAACGTAACCTAATTTGTGCCTTAACGTAACCTAATTTGTGCCTTAACGTAACCTAATTTGTGCCTTAACGTAACCTAATTTGTGCCTTAACGTAACCCATGTTGTGCCTTAACGTAACCCATGTTGTGCCTTAACGTAACCCAATTTGTGCCTTAACGTAACCCATGTTGTGCCTTAACCTAACCTATATTGTGCCTCAACCTAACCTATATTGCGCCTTAACCTGACGCACGTTGTCGCTGAACCTGCTCTGTAATTGTTATGCAACTCGTTAAATTAGTGTAGTGTTGCCTAACCGCAACCCTCGCAATATAGTTCGCTATTCGCACTGCCCGGTCCCCTGTGTATCGCGTCATGTTAAACACCTTGCAGGTGTTGCTGACTTTCCACATGCTCCTGCTATACACTGTAATGTGGATAGCAGCAGGACGTACATGCCCCCCCCCCCTTCCCCCCTGCCTTCGCAAGCTGGTCGTTGAGAAGTTTGCATGTTCAATGCCCTTCGCATGCCGACGTACTCAGCCTACGTTGTGGTACGGCCTGTCACCTGTCCGCCGATGTACGCAAAACCCACAAACTGTACTGCACATTGGTCCGTATGTACTGAATGATACATCGTGGCACATGTGTGACCGTACGACGACTGCGCCTAGCAACGGCAGACCATACAGTCCAAATATTGTGCACGCAGCTACGTGTCGTCTCCCTATAAGAGCTGGATTGCAGTGTGGTACGCCATTCAGACGTGTGGGAGGAACGGACGCCCTGGATGGCGATCAGCATGAGCAGTCTGTTGATGTAGTGGAGCGTGTATTCGGACGTAGTCGTCTCTTCTCACACACCGTGATAGCATGTTGCACCGCGTTCCACATCTGCGACATCCTGCAGAGGCCGGCTGACAGTCGTTCGCGCAATGGACACCGCATACGTACGGGGGCTACCTTCCACGTGTTCTCGAGGCGTGCACATGTTGTTGCGTCTATGTGGGCAGACGTAGTGTGTTGTGACACCTGACACAGGCATGCAATACTCGTTGCAAATGGCGATGGACGTCTACGTTTGCTGGTGACGTTACGCAAATGAACAACAGGTAACCCGTTGTGGTGCGGTTGTTCTCGCTAGAGGTGAATCAGTGTTGGCGACGATCGGTCGAGCTATTAACCGGTTGTTTCAGGGATACCCACCATGCCCACGAACGTGAAAGGGGACCCACCATGCCCACGAACGCGAAAGGGGATCTGGGTGTGAGGCGATACGCGGCGGTGGCTGGGTGGGACCGTCCCCGGCCGGTGAGGGGGGGCCGCCCGGCGTGCTGGCAGCGCGGTGCGTGGGCGCACGCGCTACAGCCGGCTGGTGGGGGCGGCCAGTGGCAGGCGCGCCGGCCGACGGACGCGGCAGGCGGCGCAGCTGCGCGCCGGCGCCCCCTGCTCGCGGCGCCTTGCGGCCAAAGTAGGTCCTCGCGGGCCCGGTGCGAAGCGCGGTGGCCATCTGCAGTGTGCTGGTCCGATTGAGGACTGTGTGCGCTGAGGATGCGCCGCCGCCCGGCGCTCGGCGCCGCGACGCCGTCTGCTGCTCGGTCGCCCCAGCGGTTCTCGCAGGTGGTTTGTATCGCAGCTGTGCGGACGTGTTGGCGCGTGCGCTGTGCTGGGAGAGTTCGCTTCGGCACCCAAGTGGGGCTTTTGTCCTTCTGTGGCGCTGGCGTTGGAGCTGCCGGTCACCGTAGGTGGCGCGTGTTGTCTCCCGCCGGCAATGCCACGACAGCACGCTCCCGGGCCTCTGTCGGCAGCGGCAAGCTCAGTTGGGAGCACGGGTGGTCGCACCTAAAGCGTCTACTCGCCTAACTCCGGGCGATTGCGCCTCTCTCGAACCCGACCAAGTACTTAGGACGGCGCTGCGCGCCGCCGGGACCTGAGAGGGTTTCGAGGTGTGTTGTGCAGGGGAGCTCAGCCTCCTCCTGTTTGCAGAATAATTGAGCGGACGCTTGCGTGTTCGCGCGGGCCCCCGGGACACACTCCCGGGCGGCCGGCTGCTCAGCTCTAGTTGACGCAGCTCCCTGGTTGATCCTGCCAGTAGTCATATGCTTGTCTCAAAGATTAAGCCATGCATGTCTCAGTACAAGCCGCATTAAGGTGAAACCGCGAATGGCTCATTAAATCAGTTATGGTTCCTTAGATCGTACCCACGTTACTTGGATAACTGTGGTAATTCTAGAGCTAATACATGCAAACAGAGTCCCGACCAGAGATGGAAGGGACGCTTTTATTAGATCAAAACCAATCGGTCGGCTCGTCCGGTCCGTTTGCCTTGGTGACTCTGAATAACTTTGGGCTGATCGCACGGTCCTCGTACCGGCGACGCATCTTTCAAATGTCTGCCTTATCAACTGTCGATGGTAGGTTCTGCGCCTACCATGGTTGTAACGGGTAACGGGGAATCAGGGTTCGATTCCGGAGAGGGAGCCTGAGAAACGGCTACCACATCCAAGGAAGGCAGCAGGCGCGCAAATTACCCACTCCCGGCACGGGGAGGTAGTGACGAAAAATAACGATACGGGACTCATCCGAGGCCCCGTAATCGGAATGAGTACACTTTAAATCCTTTAACGAGTATCTATTGGAGGGCAAGTCTGGTGCCAGCAGCCGCGGTAATTCCAGCTCCAATAGCGTATATTAAAGTTGTTGCGGTTAAAAAGCTCGTAGTTGGATTTGTGTCCCACGCTGTTGGTTCACCGCCCGTCGGTGTTTAACTGGCATGTATCGTGGGACGTCCTGCCGGTGGGGCGAGCCGAAGGCGTGCGACCGCCTCGTGCGTGCTCGTGCGTCCCGAGGCGGACCCCGTTGAAATCCTACCAGGGTGCTCTTTATTGAGTGTCTCGGTGGGCCGGCACGTTTACTTTGAACAAATTAGAGTGCTTAAAGCAGGCAAGCCCGCCTGAATACTGTGTGCATGGAATAATGGAATAGGACCTCGGTTCTATTTTGTTGGTTTTCGGAACCCGAGGTAATGATTAATAGGGACAGGCGGGGGCATTCGTATTGCGACGTTAGAGGTGAAATTCTTGGATCGTCGCAAGACGAACAGAAGCGAAAGCATTTGCCAAGTATGTTTTCATTAATCAAGAACGAAAGTTAGAGGTTCGAAGGCGATCAGATACCGCCCTAGTTCTAACCATAAACGATGCCAGCCAGCGATCCGCCGCAGTTCCTCCGATGACTCGGCGGGCAGCCTCCGGGAAACCAAAGCTTTTGGGTTCCGGGGGAAGTATGGTTGCAAAGCTGAAACTTAAAGGAATTGACGGAAGGGCACCACCAGGAGTGGAGCCTGCGGCTTAATTTGACTCAACACGGGAAACCTCACCAGGCCCGGACACCGGAAGGATTGACAGATTGATAGCTCTTTCTTGATTCGGTGGGTGGTGGTGCATGGCCGTTCTTAGTTGGTGGAGCGATTTGTCTGGTTAATTCCGATAACGAACGAGACTCTAGCCTGCTAACTAGTCGCGTGACATCCTTCGTGCTGTCAGCGATTACTTTTCTTCTTAGAGGGACAGGCGGCTTCTAGCCGCAC
>NW_026047783.1:57500-67500 GCF_023864345.2 Schistocerca serialis cubense | reverse complement strand
TATACACGGCACTGATTAGTAATAGATGCAGAGCCATCAGAATACAGATAATATATACAACCGTCCCTATACATGCTGAAAGACTCTGCACACAATGAGAACCACACGTCAGCCAGACACTATCACACACTACTCTCTGCCTCTAACAGGCACACACACAATATCTAACCACCAGCATGGAAGAACATCCGGTGCATCCTCTCCGCCACATTACACAATCCACACTATCATAACCAGACCGGGAGGTCCACCCAGAAAACAGAATATCCCACCCTTCCGACATCCGCCATTGCTCAGCTAAGCCACGAACACCCACACATGTCCTACACAGGGGTGCACCCAACATCACAATACTGCCTCCTGTCACAGTACACAAACAATGGCAGGAATGAAAGACACAGATCTGCCACAACCTTGGAATCGGAGCGCCGCCTGTCATGAGCCACAAGTGCATCCTGACGTGACAAATCGGATGATCCCGCAGGCATGCACTTACGATAATCACTATCAACGAACCTGCCGCCCCCTCCCCCCCCAAAATACACCTTTCCCTACAACGTGTACCTTAACCTAAGCTATATTGTACCTTAACCTAAGCGATATTGTACCTTAACCTAAGGTATATCGTACCTTAACCTAACCTACATTGCGCCTTCACCTAACCTACGTTGTACCTTAACCTAACCTACGTTGTACCTTAACCTAACCTACGTTGTACCTTAACCTAACCTACGTTGTACCTTAACCTAACCTACGTTGTACCTTAACCTAACCTACGTTGTACCTTAACCTAACCTACGTTGTACCTTAACCTAACCTACGTTGTGCCTTAACCTAACCTACGTTGTACCTTAACCTAACCTACGTTGTGCCTTAACCTAACCTACGTTGTGCCTTAACCTAACCTACGTTGTGCCTTAACCTAACCTACGTTGTGCCTTAACCTAACCTATGTTGTGCCTTAACCTAACCTATGTTGTGCCTTAACCTAACCTATGTTGTGCCTTAACCTAACCTATGTTGTGCCTTAACCTAACCTATGTTGTGCCTTAACCTAACCTATGTTGTGCCTTAACCTAACCTATGTTGTGCCTTAACCTAACCTATGTTGTGCCTTAACCTAACCTACGTTGTGCCTTAACCTAACCTACGTTGTGCCTTAACCTAACCTACGTTGTGCCTTAACCTAACCTACGTTGTGCCTTAACCTAACCTACGTTGTGCCTTAACCTAACCTACGTTGTGCCTTAACCTAACCTACGTTGTGCCTTAACCTAACCTACGTTGTGCCTTAACCTAACCTACGTTGTGCCTTAACCTAACCTACGTTGTGCCTTAACCTAACCTACGTTGTGCCTTAACCTAACCTACGTTGTGCCTTAACCTAACCTACGTTGTGCCTTAACCTAACCTACGTTGTGCCTTAACCTAACCTACGTTGTGCCTTAACCTAACCTACGTTGTGCCTTAACCTAACCTACGTTGTGCCTTAACCTAACCTACGTTGTGCCTTAACCTAACCTACGTTGTGCCTTAACCTAACCTACGTTGTGCCTTAACCTAACCTACGTTGTGCCTTAACCTAACCTACGTTGTGCCTTAACCTAACCTACGTTGTGCCTTAACCTAACCTACGTTGTGCCTTAACCTAACCTACGTTGTGCCTTAACCTAACCTACGTTGTGCCTTAACCTAACCTACGTTGTGCCTTAACCTAACCTACGTTGTGCCTTAACCTAACCTACGTTGTGCCTTAACCTAACCTACGTTGTGCCTTAACCTAACCTACGTTGTGCCTTAACCTAACCTATGTTGTGCCTTAACCTAACCTATGTTGTGCCTTAACCTAACCTATGTTGTGCCTTAACCTAACCTATGTTGTGCCTTAACCTAACCTATGTTGTGCCTTAACCTAACCTATGTTGTGCCTTAACCTAACCTATGTTGTGCCTTAACCTAACCTATGTTGTGCCTTAACCTAACCTATGTTGTGCCTTAACCTAACCTACGTTGTGCCTTAACCTAACCCATATTGTACCTTAACCTAACCCATATTGTACCTTAACCTAACCCATATTGTACCTTAACCTAACCCATATTGTACCTTAACCTAACCCATATTGTACCTTAACGTAACCTAATTTGTGCCTTAACGTAACCTAATTTGTGCCTTAACGTAACCTAATTTGTGCCTTAACGTAACCTAATTTGTGCCTTAACGTAACCTAATTTGTGCCTTAACGTAACCTAATTTGTGCCTTAACGTAACCTAATTTGTGCCTTAACGTAACCTAATTTGTGCCTTAACGTAACCTAATTTGTGCCTTAACGTAACCTAATTTGTGCCTTAACGTAACCTAATTTGTGCCTTAACGTAACCTAATTTGTGCCTTAACGTAACCTAATTTGTGCCTTAACGTAACCTAATTTGTGCCTTAACGTAACCTAATTTGTGCCTTAACGTAACCTAATTTGTGCCTTAACGTAACCTAATTTGTGCCTTAACGTAACCTAATTTGTGCCTTAACGTAACCTAATTTGTGCCTTAACGTAACCTAATTTGTGCCTTAACGTAACCTAATTTGTGCCTTAACGTAACCTAATTTGTGCCTTAACGTAACCTAATTTGTGCCTTAACGTAACCTAATTTGTGCCTTAACGTAACCCATGTTGTGCCTTAACGTAACCCATGTTGTGCCTTAACGTAACCCAATTTGTGCCTTAACGTAACCCATGTTGTGCCTTAACCTAACCTATATTGTGCCTCAACCTAACCTATATTGCGCCTTAACCTGACGCACGTTGTCGCTGAACCTGCTCTGTAATTGTTATGCAACTCGTTAAATTAGTGTAGTGTTGCCTAACCGCAACCCTCGCAATATAGTTCGCTATTCGCACTGCCCGGTCCCCTGTGTATCGCGTCATGTTAAACACCTTGCAGGTGTTGCTGACTTTCCACATGCTCCTGCTATACACTGTAATGTGGATAGCAGCAGGACGTACATGCCCCCCCCCCTTCCCCCCTGCCTTCGCAAGCTGGTCGTTGAGAAGTTTGCATGTTCAATGCCCTTCGCATGCCGACGTACTCAGCCTACGTTGTGGTACGGCCTGTCACCTGTCCGCCGATGTACGCAAAACCCACAAACTGTACTGCACATTGGTCCGTATGTACTGAATGATACATCGTGGCACATGTGTGACCGTACGACGACTGCGCCTAGCAACGGCAGACCATACAGTCCAAATATTGTGCACGCAGCTACGTGTCGTCTCCCTATAAGAGCTGGATTGCAGTGTGGTACGCCATTCAGACGTGTGGGAGGAACGGACGCCCTGGATGGCGATCAGCATGAGCAGTCTGTTGATGTAGTGGAGCGTGTATTCGGACGTAGTCGTCTCTTCTCACACACCGTGATAGCATGTTGCACCGCGTTCCACATCTGCGACATCCTGCAGAGGCCGGCTGACAGTCGTTCGCGCAATGGACACCGCATACGTACGGGGGCTACCTTCCACGTGTTCTCGAGGCGTGCACATGTTGTTGCGTCTATGTGGGCAGACGTAGTGTGTTGTGACACCTGACACAGGCATGCAATACTCGTTGCAAATGGCGATGGACGTCTACGTTTGCTGGTGACGTTACGCAAATGAACAACAGGTAACCCGTTGTGGTGCGGTTGTTCTCGCTAGAGGTGAATCAGTGTTGGCGACGATCGGTCGAGCTATTAACCGGTTGTTTCAGGGATACCCACCATGCCCACGAACGTGAAAGGGGACCCACCATGCCCACGAACGCGAAAGGGGATCTGGGTGTGAGGCGATACGCGGCGGTGGCTGGGTGGGACCGTCCCCGGCCGGTGAGGGGGGGCCGCCCGGCGTGCTGGCAGCGCGGTGCGTGGGCGCACGCGCTACAGCCGGCTGGTGGGGGCGGCCAGTGGCAGGCGCGCCGGCCGACGGACGCGGCAGGCGGCGCAGCTGCGCGCCGGCGCCCCCTGCTCGCGGCGCCTTGCGGCCAAAGTAGGTCCTCGCGGGCCCGGTGCGAAGCGCGGTGGCCATCTGCAGTGTGCTGGTCCGATTGAGGACTGTGTGCGCTGAGGATGCGCCGCCGCCCGGCGCTCGGCGCCGCGACGCCGTCTGCTGCTCGGTCGCCCCAGCGGTTCTCGCAGGTGGTTTGTATCGCAGCTGTGCGGACGTGTTGGCGCGTGCGCTGTGCTGGGAGAGTTCGCTTCGGCACCCAAGTGGGGCTTTTGTCCTTCTGTGGCGCTGGCGTTGGAGCTGCCGGTCACCGTAGGTGGCGCGTGTTGTCTCCCGCCGGCAATGCCACGACAGCACGCTCCCGGGCCTCTGTCGGCAGCGGCAAGCTCAGTTGGGAGCACGGGTGGTCGCACCTAAAGCGTCTACTCGCCTAACTCCGGGCGATTGCGCCTCTCTCGAACCCGACCAAGTACTTAGGACGGCGCTGCGCGCCGCCGGGACCTGAGAGGGTTTCGAGGTGTGTTGTGCAGGGGAGCTCAGCCTCCTCCTGTTTGCAGAATAATTGAGCGGACGCTTGCGTGTTCGCGCGGGCCCCCGGGACACACTCCCGGGCGGCCGGCTGCTCAGCTCTAGTTGACGCAGCTCCCTGGTTGATCCTGCCAGTAGTCATATGCTTGTCTCAAAGATTAAGCCATGCATGTCTCAGTACAAGCCGCATTAAGGTGAAACCGCGAATGGCTCATTAAATCAGTTATGGTTCCTTAGATCGTACCCACGTTACTTGGATAACTGTGGTAATTCTAGAGCTAATACATGCAAACAGAGTCCCGACCAGAGATGGAAGGGACGCTTTTATTAGATCAAAACCAATCGGTCGGCTCGTCCGGTCCGTTTGCCTTGGTGACTCTGAATAACTTTGGGCTGATCGCACGGTCCTCGTACCGGCGACGCATCTTTCAAATGTCTGCCTTATCAACTGTCGATGGTAGGTTCTGCGCCTACCATGGTTGTAACGGGTAACGGGGAATCAGGGTTCGATTCCGGAGAGGGAGCCTGAGAAACGGCTACCACATCCAAGGAAGGCAGCAGGCGCGCAAATTACCCACTCCCGGCACGGGGAGGTAGTGACGAAAAATAACGATACGGGACTCATCCGAGGCCCCGTAATCGGAATGAGTACACTTTAAATCCTTTAACGAGTATCTATTGGAGGGCAAGTCTGGTGCCAGCAGCCGCGGTAATTCCAGCTCCAATAGCGTATATTAAAGTTGTTGCGGTTAAAAAGCTCGTAGTTGGATTTGTGTCCCACGCTGTTGGTTCACCGCCCGTCGGTGTTTAACTGGCATGTATCGTGGGACGTCCTGCCGGTGGGGCGAGCCGAAGGCGTGCGACCGCCTCGTGCGTGCTCGTGCGTCCCGAGGCGGACCCCGTTGAAATCCTACCAGGGTGCTCTTTATTGAGTGTCTCGGTGGGCCGGCACGTTTACTTTGAACAAATTAGAGTGCTTAAAGCAGGCAAGCCCGCCTGAATACTGTGTGCATGGAATAATGGAATAGGACCTCGGTTCTATTTTGTTGGTTTTCGGAACCCGAGGTAATGATTAATAGGGACAGGCGGGGGCATTCGTATTGCGACGTTAGAGGTGAAATTCTTGGATCGTCGCAAGACGAACAGAAGCGAAAGCATTTGCCAAGTATGTTTTCATTAATCAAGAACGAAAGTTAGAGGTTCGAAGGCGATCAGATACCGCCCTAGTTCTAACCATAAACGATGCCAGCCAGCGATCCGCCGCAGTTCCTCCGATGACTCGGCGGGCAGCCTCCGGGAAACCAAAGCTTTTGGGTTCCGGGGGAAGTATGGTTGCAAAGCTGAAACTTAAAGGAATTGACGGAAGGGCACCACCAGGAGTGGAGCCTGCGGCTTAATTTGACTCAACACGGGAAACCTCACCAGGCCCGGACACCGGAAGGATTGACAGATTGATAGCTCTTTCTTGATTCGGTGGGTGGTGGTGCATGGCCGTTCTTAGTTGGTGGAGCGATTTGTCTGGTTAATTCCGATAACGAACGAGACTCTAGCCTGCTAACTAGTCGCGTGACATCCTTCGTGCTGTCAGCGATTACTTTTCTTCTTAGAGGGACAGGCGGCTTCTAGCCGCACGAGATTGAGCAATAACAGGTCTGTGATGCCCTTAGATGTTCTGGGCCGCACGCGCGCTACACTGAAGGAATCAGCGTGTCTTCCTAGGCCGAAAGGTCGGGGTAACCCGCTGAACCTCCTTCGTGCTAGGGATTGGGGCTTGCAATTGTTCCCCATGAACGAGGAATTCCCAGTAAGCGCGAGTCATAAGCTCGCGTTGATTACGTCCCTGCCCTTTGTACACACCGCCCGTCGCTACTACCGATTGAATGATTTAGTGAGGTCTTCGGACTGGTACGCGGCATTGACTCTGTCGTTGCCGATGCTACCGGAAAGATGACCAAACTTGATCATTTAGAGGAAGTAAAAGTCGTAACAAGGTTTCCGTAGGTGAACCTGCGGAAGGATCATTACCGACTAGACTGCATGTCTTTCGATGTGCGTGTCGTGTCGCGCAACACGCAGCTACCTGTACGGCTCGCAGTAGCCGTGCGCCGCGTGCGGAACCACGCGTTCGTCTCAAAACTAACGGCAATGTTGTGTGGTACGAGCGCTGAAGCGCTGGAGCGGCTGGCCTGCGGCACCTGGCGCCTGGCGCCGGTTTTGAATGACTTTCGCCCGACTGCCTGTCCGCTCCGGTGTGGAGCCGTACGACGCCCATCGGCCGTGAGGCCGTTGGACACTGAACGCTGGAACAGGGCCGCCACACGCCTCAGTCCCGCCTATGCAACTGTCTCGAAAGAGATGGTGGAAACTATGAAAAGATCACCCAGGACGGTGGATCACTCGGCTCGTGGGTCGATGAAGAACGCAGCAAATTGCGCGTCGACATGTGAACTGCAGGACACATGAACATCGACGTTTCGAACGCACATTGCGGTCCATGGATTCCGTTCCCGGGCCACGTCTGGCTGAGGGTCGGCTACGTATACTGAAGCGCGCGGCGTTTGCCCCGCTTCGCAGACCTGGGAGTGTCGTGGCCGCCTGTGGGGCCGGCCGCGTCTCCTTAAACGTGCGATGCGCGCCCGTCGCCTGGCGGTTCGCATACCGGTACTTACTCGGTAGCGTGCACAGCCGGCTGGCGGTGTGGCGTGCGACACCTCGTACAACGACCTCAGAGCAGGCGAGACTACCCGCTGAATTTAAGCATATTACTAAGCGGAGGAAAAGAAACTAACAAGGATTCCCCCAGTAGCGGCGAGCGAACAGGGAAGAGTCCAGCACCGAACCCCGCAGGCTGCCGCCTGTCGTGGCATGTGGTGTTTGGGAGGGTCCACTACCCCGACGCCTCGCGCCGAGCCCAAGTCCAACTTGAATGAGGCCACGGCCCGTAGAGGGTGCCAGGCCCGTAGCGGCCGGTGCGAGCGTCGGCGGGACCTCTCCTTCGAGTCGGGTTGCTTGAGAGTGCAGCTCCAAGTGGGTGGTAAACTCCATCTGAGACTAAATATGACCACGAGACCGATAGCGAACAAGTACCGTGAGGGAAAGTTGAAAAGAACTTTGAAGAGAGAGTTCAAAAGTACGTGAAACCGTTCTGGGGTAAACGTGAGAAGTCCGAAAGGTCGAACGGGTGAGATTCACGCCCATCCGGCCACTGGCCTCCGCCCTCGGCAGATGGGGCCGGCCGCCCGCGCGGAGCAATTCGCGGCGGGGTCGTGTCCGGTTGCCTTTCCACTCGCCGCGGGGCGGGGCCGTTCCGGTGTGCGGTGGGCCGCACTTCTCCCCTAGTAGGACGTCGCGACCCGCTGGGTGCCGGCCTACGGCCCGGGTGCGCAGCCTGTCCTTCCGCGGGCCTCGGTTCGCGTCTGTTGGGCAGAGCCCCGGTGTCCTGGCTGGCTGCCCGGCGGTATATCTGGAGGAGTCGATTCGCCCCTTTGGGCGCTCGGGCTCCCGGCAAGCGCGCGCGGTTCTTCCCGGATGACGGACCTACCTGGCCCGGCCCCGGACCCGCGCCGCTGTTGGCTCGGGATGCTCTCGGGCGGAATAATCGCTCCCGTCAGCGGCGCTTCAGCTTTGGACAATTTCACGACCCGTCTTGAAACACGGACCAAGGAGTCTAACATGTGCGCGAGTCATTGGGCTGTACGAAACCTAAAGGCGTAATGAAAGTGAAGGTCTCGCCTTGCGCGGGCCGAGGGAGGATGGGGCTTCCCCGCCCTTCACGGGGCGGCGGCCTCCGCACTCCCGGGGCGTCTCGTCCTCATTGCGAGGTGAGGCGCACCTAGAGCGTACACGTTGGGACCCGAAAGATGGTGAACTATGCCTGGCCAGGACGAAGTCAGGGGAAACCCTGATGGAGGTCCGTAGCGATTCTGACGTGCAAATCGATCGTCGGAGCTGGGTATAGGGGCGAAAGACTAATCGAACCATCTAGTAGCTGGTTCCCTCCGAAGTTTCCCTCAGGATAGCTGGTGCTCGTACGAGTCTCATCCGGTAAAGCGAATGATTAGAGGCCTTGGGGCCGAAACGACCTCAACCTATTCTCAAACTTTAAATGGGTGAGATCTCCGGCTTGCTTGATATGCTGAAGCCGCGAGCAAACGACTCGGATCGGAGTGCCAAGTGGGCCACTTTTGGTAAGCAGAACTGGCGCTGTGGGATGAACCAAACGCCGAGTTAAGGCGCCCGAATCGACGCTCATGGGAAACCATGAAAGGCGTTGGTTGCTTAAGACAGCAGGACGGTGGCCATGGAAGTCGGAATCCGCTAAGGAGTGTGTAACAACTCACCTGCCGAAGCAACTAGCCCTGAAAATGGATGGCGCTGAAGCGTCGTGCCTATACTCGGCCGTCAGTCTGGCAGTCATGGCCGGTCCTTGCGGCCGGCCGCGAAGCCCTGACGAGTAGGAGGGTCGCGGCGGTGGGCGCAGAAGGGTCTGGGCGTGAGCCTGCCTGGAGCCGCCGTCGGTGCAGATCTTGGTGGTAGTAGCAAATACTCCAGCGAGGCCCTGGAGGGCTGACGCGGAGAAGGGTTTCGTGTGAACAGCCGTTGCACACGAGTCAGTCGATCCTAAGCCCTAGGAGAAATCCGATGTTGATGGGGGCCGTCATAGCATGATGCGCTTTGTGCTGGCCCCCGTTGGGCGAAAGGGAATCCGGTTCCTATTCCGGAACCCGGCAGCGGAACCGATACAAGTCGGGCCCCTCTTTTAGAGATGCTCGTCGGGGTAACCCAAAAGGACCCGGAGACGCCGTCGGGAGATCGGGGAAGAGTTTTCTTTTCTGCATGAGCGTTCGAGTTCCCTGGAATCCTCTAGCAGGGAGATAGGGTTTGGAACGCGAAGAGCACCGCAGTTGCGGCGGTGTCCCGATCTTCCCCTCGGACCTTGAAAATCCGGGAGAGGGCCACGTGGAGGTGTCGCGCCGGTTCGTACCCATATCCGCAGCAGGTCTCCAAGGTGAAGAGCCTCTAGTCGATAGAATAATGTAGGTAAGGGAAGTCGGCAAATTGGATCCGTAACTTCGGGATAAGGATTGGCTCTGAGGATCGGGGCGTGTCGGGCTTGGTCGGGAAGTGGGTCAGCGCTAACGTGCCGGGCCTGGGCGAGGTGAGTGCCGTAGGGGTGCCGGTAAGTGCGGGCGTTTAGCGCGGGCGTGGTCTGCTCTCGCCGTTGGTCGGCCTCGTGCTGGCCGGCGGTGCAGGATGCGCGCGCCTGCGCGGCGTTCGCGCCCCGGTGCTTCAACCTGCGTGCAGGATCCGAGCTCGGTCCCGTGCCTTGGCCTCCCACGGATCTTCCTTGCTGCGAGGCCGCGTCCGCCTTAGCGTGCTCCTCCGGGGGCGCGCGGGTGCGCGGATTCTCTTCGGCCGCCATTCAACGATCAACTCAGAACTGGCACGGACTGGGGGAATCCGACTGTCTAATTAAAACAAAGCATTGCGATGGCCC
>NW_026047783.1:47500-52500 GCF_023864345.2 Schistocerca serialis cubense | reverse complement strand
AACCTACGTTGTGCCTTAACCTAACCTACGTTGTGCCTTAACCTAACCTACGTTGTGCCTTAACCTAACCTACGTTGTGCCTTAACCTAACCTACGTTGTGCCTTAACCTAACCTACGTTGTGCCTTAACCTAACCTACGTTGTGCCTTAACCTAACCTACGTTGTGCCTTAACCTAACCTACGTTGTGCCTTAACCTAACCTACGTTGTGCCTTAACCTAACCTACGTTGTGCCTTAACCTAACCTACGTTGTGCCTTAACCTAACCTACGTTGTGCCTTAACCTAACCTACGTTGTGCCTTAACCTAACCTACGTTGTGCCTTAACCTAACCTACGTTGTGCCTTAACCTAACCTACGTTGTGCCTTAACCTAACCTACGTTGTGCCTTAACCTAACCTACGTTGTGCCTTAACCTAACCTACGTTGTGCCTTAACCTAACCTACGTTGTGCCTTAACCTAACCTACGTTGTGCCTTAACCTAACCTACGTTGTGCCTTAACCTAACCTACGTTGTGCCTTAACCTAACCTACGTTGTGCCTTAACCTAACCTACGTTGTGCCTTAACCTAACCTACGTTGTGCCTTAACCTAACCTACGTTGTGCCTTAACCTAACCTACGTTGTGCCTTAACCTAACCTACGTTGTGCCTTAACCTAACCTACGTTGTGCCTTAACCTAACCTATGTTGTGCCTTAACCTAACCTATGTTGTGCCTTAACCTAACCTATGTTGTGCCTTAACCTAACCTATGTTGTGCCTTAACCTAACCTATGTTGTGCCTTAACCTAACCTATGTTGTGCCTTAACCTAACCTATGTTGTGCCTTAACCTAACCTATGTTGTGCCTTAACCTAACCTATGTTGTGCCTTAACCTAACCTACGTTGTGCCTTAACCTAACCCATATTGTACCTTAACCTAACCCATATTGTACCTTAACCTAACCCATATTGTACCTTAACCTAACCCATATTGTACCTTAACCTAACCCATATTGTACCTTAACGTAACCTAATTTGTGCCTTAACGTAACCTAATTTGTGCCTTAACGTAACCTAATTTGTGCCTTAACGTAACCTAATTTGTGCCTTAACGTAACCTAATTTGTGCCTTAACGTAACCTAATTTGTGCCTTAACGTAACCTAATTTGTGCCTTAACGTAACCTAATTTGTGCCTTAACGTAACCTAATTTGTGCCTTAACGTAACCTAATTTGTGCCTTAACGTAACCTAATTTGTGCCTTAACGTAACCTAATTTGTGCCTTAACGTAACCTAATTTGTGCCTTAACGTAACCTAATTTGTGCCTTAACGTAACCTAATTTGTGCCTTAACGTAACCTAATTTGTGCCTTAACGTAACCTAATTTGTGCCTTAACGTAACCTAATTTGTGCCTTAACGTAACCTAATTTGTGCCTTAACGTAACCTAATTTGTGCCTTAACGTAACCTAATTTGTGCCTTAACGTAACCTAATTTGTGCCTTAACGTAACCTAATTTGTGCCTTAACGTAACCTAATTTGTGCCTTAACGTAACCCATGTTGTGCCTTAACGTAACCCATGTTGTGCCTTAACGTAACCCAATTTGTGCCTTAACGTAACCCATGTTGTGCCTTAACCTAACCTATATTGTGCCTCAACCTAACCTATATTGCGCCTTAACCTGACGCACGTTGTCGCTGAACCTGCTCTGTAATTGTTATGCAACTCGTTAAATTAGTGTAGTGTTGCCTAACCGCAACCCTCGCAATATAGTTCGCTATTCGCACTGCCCGGTCCCCTGTGTATCGCGTCATGTTAAACACCTTGCAGGTGTTGCTGACTTTCCACATGCTCCTGCTATACACTGTAATGTGGATAGCAGCAGGACGTACATGCCCCCCCCCCTTCCCCCCTGCCTTCGCAAGCTGGTCGTTGAGAAGTTTGCATGTTCAATGCCCTTCGCATGCCGACGTACTCAGCCTACGTTGTGGTACGGCCTGTCACCTGTCCGCCGATGTACGCAAAACCCACAAACTGTACTGCACATTGGTCCGTATGTACTGAATGATACATCGTGGCACATGTGTGACCGTACGACGACTGCGCCTAGCAACGGCAGACCATACAGTCCAAATATTGTGCACGCAGCTACGTGTCGTCTCCCTATAAGAGCTGGATTGCAGTGTGGTACGCCATTCAGACGTGTGGGAGGAACGGACGCCCTGGATGGCGATCAGCATGAGCAGTCTGTTGATGTAGTGGAGCGTGTATTCGGACGTAGTCGTCTCTTCTCACACACCGTGATAGCATGTTGCACCGCGTTCCACATCTGCGACATCCTGCAGAGGCCGGCTGACAGTCGTTCGCGCAATGGACACCGCATACGTACGGGGGCTACCTTCCACGTGTTCTCGAGGCGTGCACATGTTGTTGCGTCTATGTGGGCAGACGTAGTGTGTTGTGACACCTGACACAGGCATGCAATACTCGTTGCAAATGGCGATGGACGTCTACGTTTGCTGGTGACGTTACGCAAATGAACAACAGGTAACCCGTTGTGGTGCGGTTGTTCTCGCTAGAGGTGAATCAGTGTTGGCGACGATCGGTCGAGCTATTAACCGGTTGTTTCAGGGATACCCACCATGCCCACGAACGTGAAAGGGGACCCACCATGCCCACGAACGCGAAAGGGGATCTGGGTGTGAGGCGATACGCGGCGGTGGCTGGGTGGGACCGTCCCCGGCCGGTGAGGGGGGGCCGCCCGGCGTGCTGGCAGCGCGGTGCGTGGGCGCACGCGCTACAGCCGGCTGGTGGGGGCGGCCAGTGGCAGGCGCGCCGGCCGACGGACGCGGCAGGCGGCGCAGCTGCGCGCCGGCGCCCCCTGCTCGCGGCGCCTTGCGGCCAAAGTAGGTCCTCGCGGGCCCGGTGCGAAGCGCGGTGGCCATCTGCAGTGTGCTGGTCCGATTGAGGACTGTGTGCGCTGAGGATGCGCCGCCGCCCGGCGCTCGGCGCCGCGACGCCGTCTGCTGCTCGGTCGCCCCAGCGGTTCTCGCAGGTGGTTTGTATCGCAGCTGTGCGGACGTGTTGGCGCGTGCGCTGTGCTGGGAGAGTTCGCTTCGGCACCCAAGTGGGGCTTTTGTCCTTCTGTGGCGCTGGCGTTGGAGCTGCCGGTCACCGTAGGTGGCGCGTGTTGTCTCCCGCCGGCAATGCCACGACAGCACGCTCCCGGGCCTCTGTCGGCAGCGGCAAGCTCAGTTGGGAGCACGGGTGGTCGCACCTAAAGCGTCTACTCGCCTAACTCCGGGCGATTGCGCCTCTCTCGAACCCGACCAAGTACTTAGGACGGCGCTGCGCGCCGCCGGGACCTGAGAGGGTTTCGAGGTGTGTTGTGCAGGGGAGCTCAGCCTCCTCCTGTTTGCAGAATAATTGAGCGGACGCTTGCGTGTTCGCGCGGGCCCCCGGGACACACTCCCGGGCGGCCGGCTGCTCAGCTCTAGTTGACGCAGCTCCCTGGTTGATCCTGCCAGTAGTCATATGCTTGTCTCAAAGATTAAGCCATGCATGTCTCAGTACAAGCCGCATTAAGGTGAAACCGCGAATGGCTCATTAAATCAGTTATGGTTCCTTAGATCGTACCCACGTTACTTGGATAACTGTGGTAATTCTAGAGCTAATACATGCAAACAGAGTCCCGACCAGAGATGGAAGGGACGCTTTTATTAGATCAAAACCAATCGGTCGGCTCGTCCGGTCCGTTTGCCTTGGTGACTCTGAATAACTTTGGGCTGATCGCACGGTCCTCGTACCGGCGACGCATCTTTCAAATGTCTGCCTTATCAACTGTCGATGGTAGGTTCTGCGCCTACCATGGTTGTAACGGGTAACGGGGAATCAGGGTTCGATTCCGGAGAGGGAGCCTGAGAAACGGCTACCACATCCAAGGAAGGCAGCAGGCGCGCAAATTACCCACTCCCGGCACGGGGAGGTAGTGACGAAAAATAACGATACGGGACTCATCCGAGGCCCCGTAATCGGAATGAGTACACTTTAAATCCTTTAACGAGTATCTATTGGAGGGCAAGTCTGGTGCCAGCAGCCGCGGTAATTCCAGCTCCAATAGCGTATATTAAAGTTGTTGCGGTTAAAAAGCTCGTAGTTGGATTTGTGTCCCACGCTGTTGGTTCACCGCCCGTCGGTGTTTAACTGGCATGTATCGTGGGACGTCCTGCCGGTGGGGCGAGCCGAAGGCGTGCGACCACCTCGTGCGTGCTCGTGCGTCCCGAGGCGGACCCCGTTGAAATCCTACCAGGGTGCTCTTTATTGAGTGTCTCGGTGGGCCGGCACGTTTACTTTGAACAAATTAGAGTGCTTAAAGCAGGCAAGCCCGCCTGAATACTGTGTGCATGGAATAATGGAATAGGACCTCGGTTCTATTTTGTTGGTTTTCGGAACCCGAGGTAATGATTAATAGGGACAGGCGGGGGCATTCGTATTGCGACGTTAGAGGTGAAATTCTTGGATCGTCGCAAGACGAACAGAAGCGAAAGCATTTGCCAAGTATGTTTTCATTAATCAAGAACGAAAGTTAGAGGTTCGAAGGCGATCAGATACCGCCCTAGTTCTAACCATAAACGATGCCAGCCAGCGATCCGCCGCAGTTCCTCCGATGACTCGGCGGGCAGCCTCCGGGAAACCAAAGCTTTTGGGTTCCGGGGGAAGTATGGTTGCAAAGCTGAAACTTAAAGGAATTGACGGAAGGGCACCACCAGGAGTGGAGCCTGCGGCTTAATTTGACTCAACACGGGAAACCTCACCAGGCCCGGACACCGGAAGGATTGACAGATTGATAGCTCTTTCTTGATTCGGTGGGTGGTGGTGCATGGCCGTTCTTAGTTGGTGGAGCGATTTGTCTGGTTAATTCCGATAACGAACGAGACTCTAGCCTGCTAACTAGTCGCGTGACATCCTTCGTGCTGTCAGCGATTACTTTTCTTCTTAGAGGGACAGGCGG
>NW_026047783.1:35000-40000 GCF_023864345.2 Schistocerca serialis cubense | reverse complement strand
CACCTTTCCCTACAACGTGTACCTTAACCTAAGCTATATTGTACCTTAACCTAAGCGATATTGTACCTTAACCTAAGGTATATCGTACCTTAACCTAACCTACATTGCGCCTTCACCTAACCTACGTTGTACCTTAACCTAACCTACGTTGTACCTTAACCTAACCTACGTTGTACCTTAACCTAACCTACGTTGTACCTTAACCTAACCTACGTTGTACCTTAACCTAACCTACGTTGTACCTTAACCTAACCTACGTTGTACCTTAACCTAACCTACGTTGTACCTTAACCTACGTTGTACCTTAACCTAACCTACGTTGTGCCTTAACCTAACCTACGTTGTGCCTTAACCTAACCTACGTTGTGCCTTAACCTAACCTACGTTGTGCCTTAACCTAACCTATGTTGTGCCTTAACCTAACCTATGTTGTGCCTTAACCTAACCTATGTTGTGCCTTAACCTAACCTATGTTGTGCCTTAACCTAACCTATGTTGTGCCTTAACCTAACCTACGTTGTGCCTTAACCTAACCTACGTTGTGCCTTAACCTAACCTACGTTGTGCCTTAACCTAACCTACGTTGTGCCTTAACCTAACCTACGTTGTGCCTTAACCTAACCTACGTTGTGCCTTAACCTAACCTACGTTGTGCCTTAACCTAACCTACGTTGTGCCTTAACCTAACCTACGTTGTGCCTTAACCTAACCTACGTTGTGCCTTAACCTAACCTACGTTGTGCCTTAACCTAACCTACGTTGTGCCTTAACCTAACCTACGTTGTGCCTTAACCTAACCTACGTTGTGCCTTAACCTAACCTACGTTGTGCCTTAACCTAACCTACGTTGTGCCTTAACCTAACCTACGTTGTGCCTTAACCTAACCTACGTTGTGCCTTAACCTAACCTACGTTGTGCCTTAACCTAACCTACGTTGTGCCTTAACCTAACCTACGTTGTGCCTTAACCTAACCTACGTTGTGCCTTAACCTAACCTACGTTGTGCCTTAACCTAACCTACGTTGTGCCTTAACCTAACCTACGTTGTGCCTTAACCTAACCTACGTTGTGCCTTAACCTAACCTACGTTGTGCCTTAACCTAACCTACGTTGTGCCTTAACCTAACCTACGTTGTGCCTTAACCTAACCTACGTTGTGCCTTAACCTAACCTACGTTGTGCCTTAACCTAACCTACGTTGTGCCTTAACCTAACCTATGTTGTGCCTTAACCTAACCTATGTTGTGCCTTAACCTAACCTATGTTGTGCCTTAACCTAACCTATGTTGTGCCTTAACCTAACCTATGTTGTGCCTTAACCTAACCTATGTTGTGCCTTAACCTAACCTATGTTGTGCCTTAACCTAACCTATGTTGTGCCTTAACCTAACCTATGTTGTGCCTTAACCTAACCTACGTTGTGCCTTAACCTAACCCATATTGTACCTTAACCTAACCCATATTGTACCTTAACCTAACCCATATTGTACCTTAACCTAACCCATATTGTACCTTAACCTAACCCATATTGTACCTTAACGTAACCTAATTTGTGCCTTAACGTAACCTAATTTGTGCCTTAACGTAACCTAATTTGTGCCTTAACGTAACCTAATTTGTGCCTTAACGTAACCTAATTTGTGCCTTAACGTAACCTAATTTGTGCCTTAACGTAACCTAATTTGTGCCTTAACGTAACCTAATTTGTGCCTTAACGTAACCTAATTTGTGCCTTAACGTAACCTAATTTGTGCCTTAACGTAACCTAATTTGTGCCTTAACGTAACCTAATTTGTGCCTTAACGTAACCTAATTTGTGCCTTAACGTAACCTAATTTGTGCCTTAACGTAACCTAATTTGTGCCTTAACGTAACCTAATTTGTGCCTTAACGTAACCTAATTTGTGCCTTAACGTAACCTAATTTGTGCCTTAACGTAACCTAATTTGTGCCTTAACGTAACCTAATTTGTGCCTTAACGTAACCTAATTTGTGCCTTAACGTAACCCATGTTGTGCCTTAACGTAACCCATGTTGTGCCTTAACGTAACCCAATTTGTGCCTTAACGTAACCCATGTTGTGCCTTAACCTAACCTATATTGTGCCTCAACCTAACCTATATTGCGCCTTAACCTGACGCACGTTGTCGCTGAACCTGCTCTGTAATTGTTATGCAACTCGTTAAATTAGTGTAGTGTTGCCTAACCGCAACCCTCGCAATATAGTTCGCTATTCGCACTGCCCGGTCCCCTGTGTATCGCGTCATGTTAAACACCTTGCAGGTGTTGCTGACTTTCCACATGCTCCTGCTATACACTGTAATGTGGATAGCAGCAGGACGTACATGCCCCCCCCCCCTTCCCCCCTGCCTTCGCAAGCTGGTCGTTGAGAAGTTTGCATGTTCAATGCCCTTCGCATGCCGACGTACTCAGCCTACGTTGTGGTACGGCCTGTCACCTGTCCGCCGATGTACGCAAAACCCACAAACTGTACTGCACATTGGTCCGTATGTACTGAATGATACATCGTGGCACATGTGTGACCGTACGACGACTGCGCCTAGCAACGGCAGACCATACAGTCCAAATATTGTGCACGCAGCTACGTGTCGTCTCCCTATAAGAGCTGGATTGCAGTGTGGTACGCCATTCAGACGTGTGGGAGGAACGGACGCCCTGGATGGCGATCAGCATGAGCAGTCTGTTGATGTAGTGGAGCGTGTATTCGGACGTAGTCGTCTCTTCTCACACACCGTGATAGCATGTTGCACCGCGTTCCACATCTGCGACATCCTGCAGAGGCCGGCTGACAGTCGTTCGCGCAATGGACACCGCATACGTACGGGGGCTACCTTCCACGTGTTCTCGAGGCGTGCACATGTTGTTGCGTCTATGTGGGCAGACGTAGTGTGTTGTGACACCTGACACAGGCATGCAATACTCGTTGCAAATGGCGATGGACGTCTACGTTTGCTGGTGACGTTACGCAAATGAACAACAGGTAACCCGTTGTGGTGCGGTTGTTCTCGCTAGAGGTGAATCAGTGTTGGCGACGATCGGTCGAGCTATTAACCGGTTGTTTCAGGGATACCCACCATGCCCACGAACGTGAAAGGGGACCCACCATGCCCACGAACGCGAAAGGGGATCTGGGTGTGAGGCGATACGCGGCGGTGGCTGGGTGGGACCGTCCCCGGCCGGTGAGGGGGGGCCGCCCGGCGTGCTGGCAGCGCGGTGCGTGGGCGCACGCGCTACAGCCGGCTGGTGGGGGCGGCCAGTGGCAGGCGCGCCGGCCGACGGACGCGGCAGGCGGCGCAGCTGCGCGCCGGCGCCCCCTGCTCGCGGCGCCTTGCGGCCAAAGTAGGTCCTCGCGGGCCCGGTGCGAAGCGCGGTGGCCATCTGCAGTGTGCTGGTCCGATTGAGGACTGTGTGCGCTGAGGATGCGCCGCCGCCCGGCGCTCGGCGCCGCGACGCCGTCTGCTGCTCGGTCGCCCCAGCGGTTCTCGCAGGTGGTTTGTATCGCAGCTGTGCGGACGTGTTGGCGCGTGCGCTGTGCTGGGAGAGTTCGCTTCGGCACCCAAGTGGGGCTTTTGTCCTTCTGTGGCGCTGGCGTTGGAGCTGCCGGTCACCGTAGGTGGCGCGTGTTGTCTCCCGCCGGCAATGCCACGACAGCACGCTCCCGGGCCTCTGTCGGCAGCGGCAAGCTCAGTTGGGAGCACGGGTGGTCGCACCTAAAGCGTCTACTCGCCTAACTCCGGGCGATTGCGCCTCTCTCGAACCCGACCAAGTACTTAGGACGGCGCTGCGCGCCGCCGGGACCTGAGAGGGTTTCGAGGTGTGTTGTGCAGGGGAGCTCAGCCTCCTCCTGTTTGCAGAATAATTGAGCGGACGCTTGCGTGTTCGCGCGGGCCCCCGGGACACACTCCCGGGCGGCCGGCTGCTCAGCTCTAGTTGACGCAGCTCCCTGGTTGATCCTGCCAGTAGTCATATGCTTGTCTCAAAGATTAAGCCATGCATGTCTCAGTACAAGCCGCATTAAGGTGAAACCGCGAATGGCTCATTAAATCAGTTATGGTTCCTTAGATCGTACCCACGTTACTTGGATAACTGTGGTAATTCTAGAGCTAATACATGCAAACAGAGTCCCGACCAGAGATGGAAGGGACGCTTTTATTAGATCAAAACCAATCGGTCGGCTCGTCCGGTCCGTTTGCCTTGGTGACTCTGAATAACTTTGGGCTGATCGCACGGTCCTCGTACCGGCGACGCATCTTTCAAATGTCTGCCTTATCAACTGTCGATGGTAGGTTCTGCGCCTACCATGGTTGTAACGGGTAACGGGGAATCAGGGTTCGATTCCGGAGAGGGAGCCTGAGAAACGGCTACCACATCCAAGGAAGGCAGCAGGCGCGCAAATTACCCACTCCCGGCACGGGGAGGTAGTGACGAAAAATAACGATACGGGACTCATCCGAGGCCCCGTAATCGGAATGAGTACACTTTAAATCCTTTAACGAGTATCTATTGGAGGGCAAGTCTGGTGCCAGCAGCCGCGGTAATTCCAGCTCCAATAGCGTATATTAAAGTTGTTGCGGTTAAAAAGCTCGTAGTTGGATTTGTGTCCCACGCTGTTGGTTCACCGCCCGTCGGTGTTTAACTGGCATGTATCGTGGGACGTCCTGCCGGTGGGGCGAGCCGAAGGCGTGCGACCGCCTCGTGCGTGCTCGTGCGTCCCGAGGCGGACCCCGTTGAAATCCTACCAGGGTGCTCTTTATTGAGTGTCTCGGTGGGCCGGCACGTTTACTTTGAACAAATTAGAGTGCTTAAAGCAGGCAAGCCCGCCTGAATACTGTGTGCATGGAATAATGGAATAGGACCTCGGTTCTATTTTGTTGGTTTTCGGAACCCGAGGTAATGATTAATAGGGACAGGCGGGGGCATTCGTATTGCGACGTTAGAGGTGAAATTCTTGGATCGTCGCAAGACGAACAGAAGCGAA
>NW_026047783.1:27500-32500 GCF_023864345.2 Schistocerca serialis cubense | reverse complement strand
ACGGACCAAGGAGTCTAACATGTGCGCGAGTCATTGGGCTGTACGAAACCTAAAGGCGTAATGAAAGTGAAGGTCTCGCCTTGCGCGGGCCGAGGGAGGATGGGGCTTCCCCGCCCTTCACGGGGCGGCGGCCTCCGCACTCCCGGGGCGTCTCGTCCTCATTGCGAGGTGAGGCGCACCTAGAGCGTACACGTTGGGACCCGAAAGATGGTGAACTATGCCTGGCCAGGACGAAGTCAGGGGAAACCCTGATGGAGGTCCGTAGCGATTCTGACGTGCAAATCGATCGTCGGAGCTGGGTATAGGGGCGAAAGACTAATCGAACCATCTAGTAGCTGGTTCCCTCCGAAGTTTCCCTCAGGATAGCTGGTGCTCGTACGAGTCTCATCCGGTAAAGCGAATGATTAGAGGCCTTGGGGCCGAAACGACCTCAACCTATTCTCAAACTTTAAATGGGTGAGATCTCCGGCTTGCTTGATATGCTGAAGCCGCGAGCAAACGACTCGGATCGGAGTGCCAAGTGGGCCACTTTTGGTAAGCAGAACTGGCGCTGTGGGATGAACCAAACGCCGAGTTAAGGCGCCCGAATCGACGCTCATGGGAAACCATGAAAGGCGTTGGTTGCTTAAGACAGCAGGACGGTGGCCATGGAAGTCGGAATCCGCTAAGGAGTGTGTAACAACTCACCTGCCGAAGCAACTAGCCCTGAAAATGGATGGCGCTGAAGCGTCGTGCCTATACTCGGCCGTCAGTCTGGCAGTCATGGCCGGTCCTTGCGGCCGGCCGCGAAGCCCTGACGAGTAGGAGGGTCGCGGCGGTGGGCGCAGAAGGGTCTGGGCGTGAGCCTGCCTGGAGCCGCCGTCGGTGCAGATCTTGGTGGTAGTAGCAAATACTCCAGCGAGGCCCTGGAGGGCTGACGCGGAGAAGGGTTTCGTGTGAACAGCCGTTGCACACGAGTCAGTCGATCCTAAGCCCTAGGAGAAATCCGATGTTGATGGGGGCCGTCATAGCATGATGCGCTTTGTGCTGGCCCCCGTTGGGCGAAAGGGAATCCGGTTCCTATTCCGGAACCCGGCAGCGGAACCGATACAAGTCGGGCCCCTCTTTTAGAGATGCTCGTCGGGGTAACCCAAAAGGACCCGGAGACGCCGTCGGGAGATCGGGGAAGAGTTTTCTTTTCTGCATGAGCGTTCGAGTTCCCTGGAATCCTCTAGCAGGGAGATAGGGTTTGGAACGCGAAGAGCACCGCAGTTGCGGCGGTGTCCCGATCTTCCCCTCGGACCTTGAAAATCCGGGAGAGGGCCACGTGGAGGTGTCGCGCCGGTTCGTACCCATATCCGCAGCAGGTCTCCAAGGTGAAGAGCCTCTAGTCGATAGAATAATGTAGGTAAGGGAAGTCGGCAAATTGGATCCGTAACTTCGGGATAAGGATTGGCTCTGAGGATCGGGGCGTGTCGGGCTTGGTCGGGAAGTGGGTCAGCGCTAACGTGCCGGGCCTGGGCGAGGTGAGTGCCGTAGGGGTGCCGGTAAGTGCGGGCGTTTAGCGCGGGCGTGGTCTGCTCTCGCCGTTGGTCGGCCTCGTGCTGGCCGGCGGTGCAGGATGCGCGCGCCTGCGCGGCGTTCGCGCCCCGGTGCTTCAACCTGCGTGCAGGATCCGAGCTCGGTCCCGTGCCTTGGCCTCCCACGGATCTTCCTTGCTGCGAGGCCGCGTCCGCCTTAGCGTGCTCCTCCGGGGGCGCGCGGGTGCGCGGATTCTCTTCGGCCGCCATTCAACGATCAACTCAGAACTGGCACGGACTGGGGGAATCCGACTGTCTAATTAAAACAAAGCATTGCGATGGCCCTAGCGGGTGTTGACGCAATGTGATTTCTGCCCAGTGCTCTGAATGTCAACGTGAAGAAATTCAAGCAAGCGCGGGTAAACGGCGGGAGTAACTATGACTCTCTTAATGGCCAAGTGGCGGCGGTGTGGCTGCATCCGGACTTGGCTTTTCGAAGTGCGGTCTTGATGTAGTCGTGCTGCTGCTGCGAGGTGCCTTCCTTGGGTTATAGTTACAGGGAGAGTGATGCGCAATACATGGGCCTAGCCCTCTTAGCCTCTCCTCTCCTGCGGTCTTCTCCCCTTCTCGTGGGCCCGCTGATTTTCGCAGAGTGGAAGACCGCACCAGGGGCTTGGGGGGGTTACCAGCCCCCCCTCGCATTATCCCTTTATAGTTGGGGGCAGCCTACAAGAAACAAGAGATGGTGGCCCTTCCGCTGAAGGTGCCACCCCAGCTACCCCAGCACCTATCCGGCCAACCGGCCGTAACGAAAATGCGATAGTTTGTGTAGCTCCCTTTGCTTGCAGTGAGTGCCACCGCACTTTTACCACGAAGAACGGTCTCGGGGTCCATCGCCGCCGCCAACACCTTGCGGCCGCCAACGCTGAGATCGTGACGGAGAGGCATCGCGCGAGGTGGACGGAGGAAGAAGTCCTGTCGCTCGCCAAGGCAGAGGCCGAACTGTTCCTTGAGAGGGACGCCCGGTTCTTCTTCGTTAATCAAGAGCTTATTAGGATGTTCCCCGACCGAACGCTTGAGGCAATCAAGTGCCGACGGCGGCAAGCTGCCCACAAGCAGCTTGTCCGCCAATTCATGGAGGCGCTTGAGATCGGTCGGGGGGAAGAGCCGGCGTCCCGCCTGGGAGCAGCGAGCTCGCTGCCTGACGCGGGCGAGGCCGCTGCGCCGCCCGTCGACGCAGCCGAGGACTTCGCGGCCGACACCACCGGGCCGCCGCCGGAGGGGCCGACTGACGCCGCCATCTGGGAGCATCTGGCGGGGCTACCTGCTTCCGCCCAGCGTTTCTCTGCTCTGGATCGAGTCATTGGTCTGGGGCGGGGCACGCCGCCCGATGTCATCCTGGGCATGCTCCCGGATGCCCTTGCGTCGGTCGGGTCCAGGGGGGAGAGGTCGATCACCAGGGCACAGCGGCCGCGCCAATCATCCAAGCGGCCGCCTGCCGCCCCGCCGCTGCAGAAGCGCAAGCGGCGCCGCTGGGAGTTCGCGCGGACACAGGACGCCTTCCGCAGGTCGCGTGCACGTTGTGTGCGCGGCTTGCTGGACGGCACCCTGCTGCAGCCGCCACCCGACATCCCCGGTCTGCTGGACTTCTGGGCGGACCTCTTCACGAAGAAGCCGATCTCCACCGCTGGCTTCATCCGTGACCGCCTTCTCCCGCACTCGGAGCCTGTCGCTCCTGAGTGCCTATGGGGGCCGGTCACACGTGAGGAGGTCGCTGCTGCCTTGCCGCCCAGGGGATCGGCGGCCGGGCCGGACGGCCTGACTCCAGCGGACCTGCGGCGCCTGCCGCATGAAGTCCTGGTGAAACTCTTGAACCTCTTCCTCCTGGCCCGCGCCCTCCCCGAGCGTCTGCTTCGCGCCCGGACGTCACTTCTCCCCAAAACGGCTGCACCAACATCCCCCGCTGACTTTCGCCCCATTACGGTCTGCTCGGTGTTGGCGCGGACCTTTCACAAGGTTCTCGCGTCACGCCTGATGCGTGCATGTGCTGTGGACGAACGTCAGCGGGCATTCATCCCCCGGGATGGGATGTTGGAAAACACCTTCATCTTGGACACTGCTCTCACCGACGCAGTCCGCTCCTGTCGCTCTGTTTTTGTGGCATCGATCGACGTCTCTAAAGCGTTCGATTCGGTGGACCATGCTGCCCTCCGCCCCGTGCTGAGGGCTCATGGCCTGCCGGATTGCTTTATTGAGTACGTCGAAAGGTGTTACGAGGGTAGCACGACGGTGTTAGCGGGCGGCGCCGACGTGGGCGTGCCCCTGCAGCCGGCAAGGGGTGTGCGTCAGGGTGACCCCCTCTCCCCCCTCCTTTTCAATTTTGCGGTGGACTATGTTTTGAGTCAACTTCCCTCCCACATCGGAGCTCGGATCCTCGGCCGCAGAGTCAACGCTGCGGCCTTCGCAGATGACGTCCTGCTTTTTGCATCGACCGCGAGGGGATTGCAGTCCCTCATCGACGCAGCCGTCGCAGCCCTCGGCCATCTGGGGCTGCAGATCAACGCCCGGAAGTGTTTCACCCTCGCTTTAGTCGCGTCTGGGCGTGACAAGAAGGTGAAGGTCGACGCCGACGTTACCTTCAAAGCGGGCAACGCCACCATGCCCGCCCTACGTGTGGGTGAAACCTTCCGGTATCTGGGACTGCAATTCTCCACCGCGGGTCGCTGCGTGTTCAACCCACGACGCCACCTGGTGGAGCAGCTGGACGTCATCTCCCGAGCTCCGCTTAAGCCGTAACAGCGCCTCTACGCCCTCACCAACGTACTTCTCCCAGGCCTGTACCACGGGCTGGCCCTCAGCCGCACCCGAGTGGGTGCGTTGAAAGCGGCAGACGTGACCATCCGGGCCGCCGTCAGGAGATGGTTCCGCCTTCCGGCGGACACTCCCCTGGGCTATTTCCATGCTCCTGTAGCCCAGGGAGGCCTCGGCATCCCATCATGCCGATGGATGGGGCCAACACTCCGCCGGTCCCGTCTCCTGGCGCTGAAGAGGATTGGACCAGCCCCCGACGGTGCAGGCCGGGACGAGGTGCAGCGTGAGATTGAGGTGCTGGAGCGGCATCTTATGTGGGAGGGCCACCTCCTCAAATCGTCGACGCAGGTTGGAGAGATGTGGGCCGCGCGCCTGCACGTTGCCTTTGACGGTGCGGCGCTGTCATCTTCCGCCGCCGTCAAGGGGCAACACCAGTGGGTCGCTGACACCAGTCGCCTGCTATCTGGGCGTAACTTCATCGACGCTCTCCGCGCCCGCATCAACGCCTTCCCCACGAAGGCACGGCGCAGTCGCGGGCGGGAGGCGGACACCAGATGCCGCGCGGGCTGCCAGGCCGTAGAGACCGCCAACCACGTGTTACAGGCTTGCTTCAGGACGCACGGGTCCCGGGTTAAGCGGCATGACGCGATCGTGCGCTATGTCGCCCGTGGACTCGCGCAGAGGGGCTTC
>NW_026047783.1:12500-22500 GCF_023864345.2 Schistocerca serialis cubense | reverse complement strand
GTTGTGCCTTAACCTAACCTACGTTGTGCCTTAACCTAACCTACGTTGTGCCTTAACCTAACCTACGTTGTGCCTTAACCTAACCTACGTTGTGCCTTAACCTAACCTACGTTGTGCCTTAACCTAACCTACGTTGTGCCTTAACCTAACCTACGTTGTGCCTTAACCTAACCTACGTTGTGCCTTAACCTAACCTACGTTGTGCCTTAACCTAACCTACGTTGTGCCTTAACCTAACCTACGTTGTGCCTTAACCTAACCTACGTTGTGCCTTAACCTAACCTACGTTGTGCCTTAACCTAACCTACGTTGTGCCTTAACCTAACCTACGTTGTGCCTTAACCTAACCTACGTTGTGCCTTAACCTAACCTACGTTGTGCCTTAACCTAACCTACGTTGTGCCTTAACCTAACCTACGTTGTGCCTTAACCTAACCTACGTTGTGCCTTAACCTAACCTACGTTGTGCCTTAACCTAACCTACGTTGTGCCTTAACCTAACCTACGTTGTGCCTTAACCTAACCTACGTTGTGCCTTAACCTAACCTATGTTGTGCCTTAACCTAACCTATGTTGTGCCTTAACCTAACCTATGTTGTGCCTTAACCTAACCTATGTTGTGCCTTAACCTAACCTATGTTGTGCCTTAACCTAACCTATGTTGTGCCTTAACCTAACCTATGTTGTGCCTTAACCTAACCTATGTTGTGCCTTAACCTAACCTACGTTGTGCCTTAACCTAACCCATATTGTACCTTAACCTAACCCATATTGTACCTTAACCTAACCCATATTGTACCTTAACCTAACCCATATTGTACCTTAACCTAACCCATATTGTACCTTAACGTAACCTAATTTGTGCCTTAACGTAACCTAATTTGTGCCTTAACGTAACCTAATTTGTGCCTTAACGTAACCTAATTTGTGCCTTAACGTAACCTAATTTGTGCCTTAACGTAACCTAATTTGTGCCTTAACGTAACCTAATTTGTGCCTTAACGTAACCTAATTTGTGCCTTAACGTAACCTAATTTGTGCCTTAACGTAACCTAATTTGTGCCTTAACGTAACCTAATTTGTGCCTTAACGTAACCTAATTTGTGCCTTAACGTAACCTAATTTGTGCCTTAACGTAACCTAATTTGTGCCTTAACGTAACCTAATTTGTGCCTTAACGTAACCTAATTTGTGCCTTAACGTAACCTAATTTGTGCCTTAACGTAACCTAATTTGTGCCTTAACGTAACCTAATTTGTGCCTTAACGTAACCTAATTTGTGCCTTAACGTAACCTAATTTGTGCCTTAACGTAACCTAATTTGTGCCTTAACGTAACCTAATTTGTGCCTTAACGTAACCTAATTTGTGCCTTAACGTAACCTAATTTGTGCCTTAACGTAACCTAATTTGTGCCTTAACGTAACCTAATTTGTGCCTTAACGTAACCTAATTTGTGCCTTAACGTAACCCATGTTGTGCCTTAACGTAACCCATGTTGTGCCTTAACGTAACCCAATTTGTGCCTTAACGTAACCCATGTTGTGCCTTAACCTAACCTATATTGTGCCTCAACCTAACCTATATTGCGCCTTAACCTGACGCACGTTGTCGCTGAACCTGCTCTGTAATTGTTATGCAACTCGTTAAATTAGTGTAGTGTTGCCTAACCGCAACCCTCGCAATATAGTTCGCTATTCGCACTGCCCGGTCCCCTGTGTATCGCGTCATGTTAAACACCTTGCAGGTGTTGCTGACTTTCCACATGCTCCTGCTATACACTGTAATGTGGATAGCAGCAGGACGTACATGCCCCCCCCCCTTCCCCCCTGCCTTCGCAAGCTGGTCGTTGAGAAGTTTGCATGTTCAATGCCCTTCGCATGCCGACGTACTCAGCCTACGTTGTGGTACGGCCTGTCACCTGTCCGCCGATGTACGCAAAACCCACAAACTGTACTGCACATTGGTCCGTATGTACTGAATGATACATCGTGGCACATGTGTGACCGTACGACGACTGCGCCTAGCAACGGCAGACCATACAGTCCAAATATTGTGCACGCAGCTACGTGTCGTCTCCCTATAAGAGCTGGATTGCAGTGTGGTACGCCATTCAGACGTGTGGGAGGAACGGACGCCCTGGATGGCGATCAGCATGAGCAGTCTGTTGATGTAGTGGAGCGTGTATTCGGACGTAGTCGTCTCTTCTCACACACCGTGATAGCATGTTGCACCGCGTTCCACATCTGCGACATCCTGCAGAGGCCGGCTGACAGTCGTTCGCGCAATGGACACCGCATACGTACGGGGGCTACCTTCCACGTGTTCTCGAGGCGTGCACATGTTGTTGCGTCTATGTGGGCAGACGTAGTGTGTTGTGACACCTGACACAGGCATGCAATACTCGTTGCAAATGGCGATGGACGTCTACGTTTGCTGGTGACGTTACGCAAATGAACAACAGGTAACCCGTTGTGGTGCGGTTGTTCTCGCTAGAGGTGAATCAGTGTTGGCGACGATCGGTCGAGCTATTAACCGGTTGTTTCAGGGATACCCACCATGCCCACGAACGTGAAAGGGGACCCACCATGCCCACGAACGCGAAAGGGGATCTGGGTGTGAGGCGATACGCGGCGGTGGCTGGGTGGGACCGTCCCCGGCCGGTGAGGGGGGGCCGCCCGGCGTGCTGGCAGCGCGGTGCGTGGGCGCACGCGCTACAGCCGGCTGGTGGGGGCGGCCAGTGGCAGGCGCGCCGGCCGACGGACGCGGCAGGCGGCGCAGCTGCGCGCCGGCGCCCCCTGCTCGCGGCGCCTTGCGGCCAAAGTAGGTCCTCGCGGGCCCGGTGCGAAGCGCGGTGGCCATCTGCAGTGTGCTGGTCCGATTGAGGACTGTGTGCGCTGAGGATGCGCCGCCGCCCGGCGCTCGGCGCCGCGACGCCGTCTGCTGCTCGGTCGCCCCAGCGGTTCTCGCAGGTGGTTTGTATCGCAGCTGTGCGGACGTGTTGGCGCGTGCGCTGTGCTGGGAGAGTTCGCTTCGGCACCCAAGTGGGGCTTTTGTCCTTCTGTGGCGCTGGCGTTGGAGCTGCCGGTCACCGTAGGTGGCGCGTGTTGTCTCCCGCCGGCAATGCCACGACAGCACGCTCCCGGGCCTCTGTCGGCAGCGGCAAGCTCAGTTGGGAGCACGGGTGGTCGCACCTAAAGCGTCTACTCGCCTAACTCCGGGCGATTGCGCCTCTCTCGAACCCGACCAAGTACTTAGGACGGCGCTGCGCGCCGCCGGGACCTGAGAGGGTTTCGAGGTGTGTTGTGCAGGGGAGCTCAGCCTCCTCCTGTTTGCAGAATAATTGAGCGGACGCTTGCGTGTTCGCGCGGGCCCCCGGGACACACTCCCGGGCGGCCGGCTGCTCAGCTCTAGTTGACGCAGCTCCCTGGTTGATCCTGCCAGTAGTCATATGCTTGTCTCAAAGATTAAGCCATGCATGTCTCAGTACAAGCCGCATTAAGGTGAAACCGCGAATGGCTCATTAAATCAGTTATGGTTCCTTAGATCGTACCCACGTTACTTGGATAACTGTGGTAATTCTAGAGCTAATACATGCAAACAGAGTCCCGACCAGAGATGGAAGGGACGCTTTTATTAGATCAAAACCAATCGGTCGGCTCGTCCGGTCCGTTTGCCTTGGTGACTCTGAATAACTTTGGGCTGATCGCACGGTCCTCGTACCGGCGACGCATCTTTCAAATGTCTGCCTTATCAACTGTCGATGGTAGGTTCTGCGCCTACCATGGTTGTAACGGGTAACGGGGAATCAGGGTTCGATTCCGGAGAGGGAGCCTGAGAAACGGCTACCACATCCAAGGAAGGCAGCAGGCGCGCAAATTACCCACTCCCGGCACGGGGAGGTAGTGACGAAAAATAACGATACGGGACTCATCCGAGGCCCCGTAATCGGAATGAGTACACTTTAAATCCTTTAACGAGTATCTATTGGAGGGCAAGTCTGGTGCCAGCAGCCGCGGTAATTCCAGCTCCAATAGCGTATATTAAAGTTGTTGCGGTTAAAAAGCTCGTAGTTGGATTTGTGTCCCACGCTGTTGGTTCACCGCCCGTCGGTGTTTAACTGGCATGTATCGTGGGACGTCCTGCCGGTGGGGCGAGCCGAAGGCGTGCGACCGCCTCGTGCGTGCTCGTGCGTCCCGAGGCGGACCCCGTTGAAATCCTACCAGGGTGCTCTTTATTGAGTGTCTCGGTGGGCCGGCACGTTTACTTTGAACAAATTAGAGTGCTTAAAGCAGGCAAGCCCGCCTGAATACTGTGTGCATGGAATAATGGAATAGGACCTCGGTTCTATTTTGTTGGTTTTCGGAACCCGAGGTAATGATTAATAGGGACAGGCGGGGGCATTCGTATTGCGACGTTAGAGGTGAAATTCTTGGATCGTCGCAAGACGAACAGAAGCGAAAGCATTTGCCAAGTATGTTTTCATTAATCAAGAACGAAAGTTAGAGGTTCGAAGGCGATCAGATACCGCCCTAGTTCTAACCATAAACGATGCCAGCCAGCGATCCGCCGCAGTTCCTCCGATGACTCGGCGGGCAGCCTCCGGGAAACCAAAGCTTTTGGGTTCCGGGGGAAGTATGGTTGCAAAGCTGAAACTTAAAGGAATTGACGGAAGGGCACCACCAGGAGTGGAGCCTGCGGCTTAATTTGACTCAACACGGGAAACCTCACCAGGCCCGGACACCGGAAGGATTGACAGATTGATAGCTCTTTCTTGATTCGGTGGGTGATGGTGCATGGCCGTTCTTAGTTGGTGGAGCGATTTGTCTGGTTAATTCCGATAACGAACGAGACTCTAGCCTGCTAACTAGTCGCGTGACATCCTTCGTGCTGTCAGCGATTACTTTTCTTCTTAGAGGGACAGGCGGCTTCTAGCCGCACGAGATTGAGCAATAACAGGTCTGTGATGCCCTTAGATGTTCTGGGCCGCACGCGCGCTACACTGAAGGAATCAGCGTGTCTTCCTAGGCCGAAAGGTCGGGGTAACCCGCTGAACCTCCTTCGTGCTAGGGATTGGGGCTTGCAATTGTTCCCCATGAACGAGGAATTCCCAGTAAGCGCGAGTCATAAGCTCGCGTTGATTACGTCCCTGCCCTTTGTACACACCGCCCGTCGCTACTACCGATTGAATGATTTAGTGAGGTCTTCGGACTGGTACGCGGCATTGACTCTGTCGTTGCCGATGCTACCGGAAAGATGACCAAACTTGATCATTTAGAGGAAGTAAAAGTCGTAACAAGGTTTCCGTAGGTGAACCTGCGGAAGGATCATTACCGACTAGACTGCATGTCTTTCGATGTGCGTGTCGTGTCGCGCAACACGCAGCTACCTGTACGGCTCGCAGTAGCCGTGCGCCGCGTGCGGAACCACGCGTTCGTCTCAAAACTAACGGCAATGTTGTGTGGTACGAGCGCTGAAGCGCTGGAGCGGCTGGCCTGCGGCACCTGGCGCCTGGCGCCGGTTTTGAATGACTTTCGCCCGACTGCCTGTCCGCTCCGGTGTGGAGCCGTACGACGCCCATCGGCCGTGAGGCCGTTGGACACTGAACGCTGGAACAGGGCCGCCACACGCCTCAGTCCCGCCTATGCAACTGTCTCGAAAGAGATGGTGGAAACTATGAAAAGATCACCCAGGACGGTGGATCACTCGGCTCGTGGGTCGATGAAGAACGCAGCAAATTGCGCGTCGACATGTGAACTGCAGGACACATGAACATCGACGTTTCGAACGCACATTGCGGTCCATGGATTCCGTTCCCGGGCCACGTCTGGCTGAGGGTCGGCTACGTATACTGAAGCGCGCGGCGTTTGCCCCGCTTCGCAGACCTGGGAGTGTCGTGGCCGCCTGTGGGGCCGGCCGCGTCTCCTTAAACGTGCGATGCGCGCCCGTCGCCTGGCGGTTCGCATACCGGTACTTACTCGGTAGCGTGCACAGCCGGCTGGCGGTGTGGCGTGCGACACCTCGTACAACGACCTCAGAGCAGGCGAGACTACCCGCTGAATTTAAGCATATTACTAAGCGGAGGAAAAGAAACTAACAAGGATTCCCCCAGTAGCGGCGAGCGAACAGGGAAGAGTCCAGCACCGAACCCCGCAGGCTGCCGCCTGTCGTGGCATGTGGTGTTTGGGAGGGTCCACTACCCCGACGCCTCGCGCCGAGCCCAAGTCCAACTTGAATGAGGCCACGGCCCGTAGAGGGTGCCAGGCCCGTAGCGGCCGGTGCGAGCGTCGGCGGGACCTCTCCTTCGAGTCGGGTTGCTTGAGAGTGCAGCTCCAAGTGGGTGGTAAACTCCATCTGAGACTAAATATGACCACGAGACCGATAGCGAACAAGTACCGTGAGGGAAAGTTGAAAAGAACTTTGAAGAGAGAGTTCAAAAGTACGTGAAACCGTTCTGGGGTAAACGTGAGAAGTCCGAAAGGTCGAACGGGTGAGATTCACGCCCATCCGGCCACTGGCCTCCGCCCTCGGCAGATGGGGCCGGCCGCCCGCGCGGAGCAATTCGCGGCGGGGTCGTGTCCGGTTGCCTTTCCACTCGCCGCGGGGCGGGGCCGTTCCGGTGTGCGGTGGGCCGCACTTCTCCCCTAGTAGGACGTCGCGACCCGCTGGGTGCCGGCCTACGGCCCGGGTGCGCAGCCTGTCCTTCCGCGGGCCTCGGTTCGCGTCTGTTGGGCAGAGCCCCGGTGTCCTGGCTGGCTGCCCGGCGGTATATCTGGAGGAGTCGATTCGCCCCTTTGGGCGCTCGGGCTCCCGGCAAGCGCGCGCGGTTCTTCCCGGATGACGGACCTACCTGGCCCGGCCCCGGACCCGCGCCGCTGTTGGCTCGGGATGCTCTCGGGCGGAATAATCGCTCCCGTCAGCGGCGCTTCAGCTTTGGACAATTTCACGACCCGTCTTGAAACACGGACCAAGGAGTCTAACATGTGCGCGAGTCATTGGGCTGTACGAAACCTAAAGGCGTAATGAAAGTGAAGGTCTCGCCTTGCGCGGGCCGAGGGAGGATGGGGCTTCCCCGCCCTTCACGGGGCGGCGGCCTCCGCACTCCCGGGGCGTCTCGTCCTCATTGCGAGGTGAGGCGCACCTAGAGCGTACACGTTGGGACCCGAAAGATGGTGAACTATGCCTGGCCAGGACGAAGTCAGGGGAAACCCTGATGGAGGTCCGTAGCGATTCTGACGTGCAAATCGATCGTCGGAGCTGGGTATAGGGGCGAAAGACTAATCGAACCATCTAGTAGCTGGTTCCCTCCGAAGTTTCCCTCAGGATAGCTGGTGCTCGTACGAGTCTCATCCGGTAAAGCGAATGATTAGAGGCCTTGGGGCCGAAACGACCTCAACCTATTCTCAAACTTTAAATGGGTGAGATCTCCGGCTTGCTTGATATGCTGAAGCCGCGAGCAAACGACTCGGATCGGAGTGCCAAGTGGGCCACTTTTGGTAAGCAGAACTGGCGCTGTGGGATGAACCAAACGCCGAGTTAAGGCGCCCGAATCGACGCTCATGGGAAACCATGAAAGGCGTTGGTTGCTTAAGACAGCAGGACGGTGGCCATGGAAGTCGGAATCCGCTAAGGAGTGTGTAACAACTCACCTGCCGAAGCAACTAGCCCTGAAAATGGATGGCGCTGAAGCGTCGTGCCTATACTCGGCCGTCAGTCTGGCAGTCATGGCCGGTCCTTGCGGCCGGCCGCGAAGCCCTGACGAGTAGGAGGGTCGCGGCGGTGGGCGCAGAAGGGTCTGGGCGTGAGCCTGCCTGGAGCCGCCGTCGGTGCAGATCTTGGTGGTAGTAGCAAATACTCCAGCGAGGCCCTGGAGGGCTGACGCGGAGAAGGGTTTCGTGTGAACAGCCGTTGCACACGAGTCAGTCGATCCTAAGCCCTAGGAGAAATCCGATGTTGATGGGGGCCGTCATAGCATGATGCGCTTTGTGCTGGCCCCCGTTGGGCGAAAGGGAATCCGGTTCCTATTCCGGAACCCGGCAGCGGAACCGATACAAGTCGGGCCCCTCTTTTAGAGATGCTCGTCGGGGTAACCCAAAAGGACCCGGAGACGCCGTCGGGAGATCGGGGAAGAGTTTTCTTTTCTGCATGAGCGTTCGAGTTCCCTGGAATCCTCTAGCA
Source organism: Schistocerca serialis cubense (assembly GCF_023864345.2). Classification (NCBI taxonomy): domain Eukaryota; kingdom Metazoa; phylum Arthropoda; class Insecta; order Orthoptera; family Acrididae; genus Schistocerca; species Schistocerca serialis. Next base: position 14,323 of record NW_026047783.1, on the reverse strand, counting down.
GGGAGATAGGGTTTGGAACGCGAAGAGCACCGCAGTTGCGGCGGTGTCCCGATCTTCCCCTCGGACCTTGAAAATCCGGGAGAGGGCCACGTGGAGGTGTCGCGCCGGTTCGTACCCATATCCGCAGCAGGTCTCCAAGGTGAAGAGCCTCTAGTCGATAGAATAATGTAGGTAAGGGAAGTCGGCAAATTGGATCCGTAACTTCGGGATAAGGATTGGCTCTGAGGATCGGGGCGTGTCGGGCTTGGTCGGGAAGTGGGTCAGCGCTAACGTGCCGGGCCTGGGCGAGGTGAGTGCCGTAGGGGTGCCGGTAAGTGCGGGCGTTTAGCGCGGGCGTGGTCTGCTCTCGCCGTTGGTCGGCCTCGTGCTGGCCGGCGGTGCAGGATGCGCGCGCCTGCGCGGCGTTCGCGCCCCGGTGCTTCAACCTGCGTGCAGGATCCGAGCTCGGTCCCGTGCCTTGGCCTCCCACGGATCTTCCTTGCTGCGAGGCCGCGTCCGCCTTAGCGTGCTCCTCCGGGGGCGCGCGGGTGCGCGGATTCTCTTCGGCCGCCATTCAACGATCAACTCAGAACTGGCACGGACTGGGGGAATCCGACTGTCTAATTAAAACAAAGCATTGCGATGGCCCTAGCGGGTGTTGACGCAATGTGATTTCTGCCCAGTGCTCTGAATGTCAACGTGAAGAAATTCAAGCAAGCGCGGGTAAACGGCGGGAGTAACTATGACTCTCTTGTCGCTCTTGAGTGCCTATGGGGGCCGGTCACACATGAGGAGGTCGCCGCCGCGTTGCCGCCCAGGGGATCAGCGGCCGGGCCGGACGGCCTTACCCCAGCGGAGTTGCGGCGCCTGCCGCACGAAGTCCTGGTGAAAGTGATGAATCTCTTCCTTCTGGCCCGCGCCCTCCCGGAACGCCTGCTTCGCGCGCGGACGTCCCTTCTCCCGAAAACGGCTGCACCAACATCCCCCGCTGACTTTCGCCCCATTACGGTCTGCTCGGTGTTGGCGCGGACCTTTCACAAGGTTCTCGCGTCACGCCTGATGCGCGCTTGTGCTGTGGACGAACGTCAGCGGGCATTCATCCCTCGGGATGGGATGTTGGAAAATACTTTCATCTTGGACACTGCTCTCACCGACGCAGTTCGCTCCTGCCGCTCTGTCTTTGTGGCATCGATCGACGTTTCGAAGGCATTCGATTCGGTGGATCATGCTGCCCTTCGCCCTGTGCTGAAGGCGCATGGCCTACCGGATTGCTTTGTCGAGTACGTCGAGCGGTGCTACGAGGGCAGCACGACAGTGATAGCGGACGGCGCCGGCGTGGGCGTGTCTGTGCAGCCAGCACGGGGCGTTCGCCAGGGCGATCCCCTCTCCCCCCTCCTGTTCAACTTTGCGGTGGACTACGTTTTAGGCCAACTGCCCTCCCACATCGGAGCTCGGATCCTCGGTCGCAGAGTCAACGCTGCGGCCTTTGCAGATGACGTCTTGCTGTTTGCAGCGACCCCGAGGGGCTTGCAGTCCCTCATCGACGCAGCTACCGCAGCCCTCGCCCACCTGGGGCTGCAGATCAACGCCCGGAAGTGTTTCACCCTCGCCTTAGTCGCGTCAGGGCGCGAGAAGAAGGTGAAGGTGGACAGCAATGTCACCTTCACAGCAGGCAATACCACCATGCCTGCCCTGCGTGTGGGTGAAACCTTCCGGTACCTGGGGCTGCAATTTTCCACGGCGGGTCGCTGCGTCTTCAATCCACGTCGCCACCTGGTGGAGCAGCTGGACGTCATCTCCCGAGCTCCGCTGAAGCCGCAACAGCGCCTCCACGCTCTCACCAA
>NW_026047783.1:2500-7500 GCF_023864345.2 Schistocerca serialis cubense | reverse complement strand
CCTAACCTACGTTGTACCTTAACCTAACCTACGTTGTACCTTAACCTAACCTACGTTGTACCTTAACCTAACCTACGTTGTACCTTAACCTAACCTACGTTGTACCTTAACCTAACCTACGTTGTACCTTAACCTAACCTACGTTGTACCTTAACCTAACCTACGTTGTACCTTAACCTAACCTACGTTGTACCTTAACCTAACCTACGTTGTGCCTTAACCTAACCTACGTTGTGCCTTAACCTAACCTACGTTGTGCCTTAACCTAACCTACGTTGTGCCTTAACCTAACCTATGTTGTGCCTTAACCTAACCTATGTTGTGCCTTAACCTAACCTATGTTGTGCCTTAACCTAACCTATGTTGTGCCTTAACCTAACCTATGTTGTGCCTTAACCTAACCTATGTTGTGCCTTAACCTAACCTATGTTGTGCCTTAACCTAACCTATGTTGTGCCTTAACCTAACCTATGTTGTGCCTTAACCTAACCTACGTTGTGCCTTAACCTAACCTACGTTGTGCCTTAACCTAACCTACGTTGTGCCTTAACCTAACCTACGTTGTGCCTTAACCTAACCTACGTTGTGCCTTAACCTAACCTACGTTGTGCCTTAACCTAACCTACGTTGTGCCTTAACCTAACCTACGTTGTGCCTTAACCTAACCTACGTTGTGCCTTAACCTAACCTACGTTGTGCCTTAACCTAACCTACGTTGTGCCTTAACCTAACCTACGTTGTGCCTTAACCTAACCTACGTTGTGCCTTAACCTAACCTACGTTGTGCCTTAACCTAACCTACGTTGTGCCTTAACCTAACCTACGTTGTGCCTTAACCTAACCTACGTTGTGCCTTAACCTAACCTACGTTGTGCCTTAACCTAACCTACGTTGTGCCTTAACCTAACCTACGTTGTGCCTTAACCTAACCTACGTTGTGCCTTAACCTAACCTACGTTGTGCCTTAACCTAACCTACGTTGTGCCTTAACCTAACCTACGTTGTGCCTTAACCTAACCTACGTTGTGCCTTAACCTAACCTACGTTGTGCCTTAACCTAACCTACGTTGTGCCTTAACCTAACCTACGTTGTGCCTTAACCTAACCTACGTTGTGCCTTAACCTAACCTACGTTGTGCCTTAACCTAACCTACGTTGTGCCTTAACCTAACCTACGTTGTGCCTTAACCTAACCTACGTTGTGCCTTAACCTAACCTATGTTGTGCCTTAACCTAACCTATGTTGTGCCTTAACCTAACCTATGTTGTGCCTTAACCTAACCTATGTTGTGCCTTAACCTAACCTATGTTGTGCCTTAACCTAACCTATGTTGTGCCTTAACCTAACCTATGTTGTGCCTTAACCTAACCTATGTTGTGCCTTAACCTAACCTACGTTGTGCCTTAACCTAACCCATATTGTACCTTAACCTAACCCATATTGTACCTTAACCTAACCCATATTGTACCTTAACCTAACCCATATTGTACCTTAACCTAACCCATATTGTACCTTAACGTAACCTAATTTGTGCCTTAACGTAACCTAATTTGTGCCTTAACGTAACCTAATTTGTGCCTTAACGTAACCTAATTTGTGCCTTAACGTAACCTAATTTGTGCCTTAACGTAACCTAATTTGTGCCTTAACGTAACCTAATTTGTGCCTTAACGTAACCTAATTTGTGCCTTAACGTAACCTAATTTGTGCCTTAACGTAACCTAATTTGTGCCTTAACGTAACCTAATTTGTGCCTTAACGTAACCTAATTTGTGCCTTAACGTAACCTAATTTGTGCCTTAACGTAACCTAATTTGTGCCTTAACGTAACCTAATTTGTGCCTTAACGTAACCTAATTTGTGCCTTAACGTAACCTAATTTGTGCCTTAACGTAACCTAATTTGTGCCTTAACGTAACCTAATTTGTGCCTTAACGTAACCTAATTTGTGCCTTAACGTAACCTAATTTGTGCCTTAACGTAACCTAATTTGTGCCTTAACGTAACCTAATTTGTGCCTTAACGTAACCTAATTTGTGCCTTAACGTAACCTAATTTGTGCCTTAACGTAACCTAATTTGTGCCTTAACGTAACCTAATTTGTGCCTTAACGTAACCCATGTTGTGCCTTAACGTAACCCATGTTGTGCCTTAACGTAACCCAATTTGTGCCTTAACGTAACCCATGTTGTGCCTTAACCTAACCTATATTGTGCCTCAACCTAACCTATATTGCGCCTTAACCTGACGCACGTTGTCGCTGAACCTGCTCTGTAATTGTTATGCAACTCGTTAAATTAGTGTAGTGTTGCCTAACCGCAACCCTCGCAATATAGTTCGCTATTCGCACTGCCCGGTCCCCTGTGTATCGCGTCATGTTAAACACCTTGCAGGTGTTGCTGACTTTCCACATGCTCCTGCTATACACTGTAATGTGGATAGCAGCAGGACGTACATGCCCCCCCCCCTTCCCCCCTGCCTTCGCAAGCTGGTCGTTGAGAAGTTTGCATGTTCAATGCCCTTCGCATGCCGACGTACTCAGCCTACGTTGTGGTACGGCCTGTCACCTGTCCGCCGATGTACGCAAAACCCACAAACTGTACTGCACATTGGTCCGTATGTACTGAATGATACATCGTGGCACATGTGTGACCGTACGACGACTGCGCCTAGCAACGGCAGACCATACAGTCCAAATATTGTGCACGCAGCTACGTGTCGTCTCCCTATAAGAGCTGGATTGCAGTGTGGTACGCCATTCAGACGTGTGGGAGGAACGGACGCCCTGGATGGCGATCAGCATGAGCAGTCTGTTGATGTAGTGGAGCGTGTATTCGGACGTAGTCGTCTCTTCTCACACACCGTGATAGCATGTTGCACCGCGTTCCACATCTGCGACATCCTGCAGAGGCCGGCTGACAGTCGTTCGCGCAATGGACACCGCATACGTACGGGGGCTACCTTCCACGTGTTCTCGAGGCGTGCACATGTTGTTGCGTCTATGTGGGCAGACGTAGTGTGTTGTGACACCTGACACAGGCATGCAATACTCGTTGCAAATGGCGATGGACGTCTACGTTTGCTGGTGACGTTACGCAAATGAACAACAGGTAACCCGTTGTGGTGCGGTTGTTCTCGCTAGAGGTGAATCAGTGTTGGCGACGATCGGTCGAGCTATTAACCGGTTGTTTCAGGGATACCCACCATGCCCACGAACGTGAAAGGGGACCCACCATGCCCACGAACGCGAAAGGGGATCTGGGTGTGAGGCGATACGCGGCGGTGGCTGGGTGGGACCGTCCCCGGCCGGTGAGGGGGGGCCGCCCGGCGTGCTGGCAGCGCGGTGCGTGGGCGCACGCGCTACAGCCGGCTGGTGGGGGCGGCCAGTGGCAGGCGCGCCGGCCGACGGACGCGGCAGGCGGCGCAGCTGCGCGCCGGCGCCCCCTGCTCGCGGCGCCTTGCGGCCAAAGTAGGTCCTCGCGGGCCCGGTGCGAAGCGCGGTGGCCATCTGCAGTGTGCTGGTCCGATTGAGGACTGTGTGCGCTGAGGATGCGCCGCCGCCCGGCGCTCGGCGCCGCGACGCCGTCTGCTGCTCGGTCGCCCCAGCGGTTCTCGCAGGTGGTTTGTATCGCAGCTGTGCGGACGTGTTGGCGCGTGCGCTGTGCTGGGAGAGTTCGCTTCGGCACCCAAGTGGGGCTTTTGTCCTTCTGTGGCGCTGGCGTTGGAGCTGCCGGTCACCGTAGGTGGCGCGTGTTGTCTCCCGCCGGCAATGCCACGACAGCACGCTCCCGGGCCTCTGTCGGCAGCGGCAAGCTCAGTTGGGAGCACGGGTGGTCGCACCTAAAGCGTCTACTCGCCTAACTCCGGGCGATTGCGCCTCTCTCGAACCCGACCAAGTACTTAGGACGGCGCTGCGCGCCGCCGGGACCTGAGAGGGTTTCGAGGTGTGTTGTGCAGGGGAGCTCAGCCTCCTCCTGTTTGCAGAATAATTGAGCGGACGCTTGCGTGTTCGCGCGGGCCCCCGGGACACACTCCCGGGCGGCCGGCTGCTCAGCTCTAGTTGACGCAGCTCCCTGGTTGATCCTGCCAGTAGTCATATGCTTGTCTCAAAGATTAAGCCATGCATGTCTCAGTACAAGCCGCATTAAGGTGAAACCGCGAATGGCTCATTAAATCAGTTATGGTTCCTTAGATCGTACCCACGTTACTTGGATAACTGTGGTAATTCTAGAGCTAATACATGCAAACAGAGTCCCGACCAGAGATGGAAGGGACGCTTTTATTAGATCAAAACCAATCGGTCGGCTCGTCCGGTCCGTTTGCCTTGGTGACTCTGAATAACTTTGGGCTGATCGCACGGTCCTCGTACCGGCGACGCATCTTTCAAATGTCTGCCTTATCAACTGTCGATGGTAGGTTCTGCGCCTACCATGGTTGTAACGGGTAACGGGGAATCAGGGTTCGATTCCGGAGAGGGAGCCTGAGAAACGGCTACCACATCCAAGGAAGGCAGCAGGCGCGCAAATTACCCACTCCCGGCACGGGGAGGTAGTGACGAAAAATAACGATACGGGACTCATCCGAGGCCCCGTAATCGGAATGAGTACACTTTAAATCCTTTAACGAGTATCTATTGGAGGGCAAGTCTGGTGCCAGCAGCCGCGGTAATTCCAGCTCCAATAGCGTATATTAAAGTTGTTGCGGTTAAAAAGCTCGTAGTTGGATTTGTGTCCCACGCTGTTGGTTCACCGCCCGTCGGTGTTTAACTGGCATGTATCGTGGGACGTCCTGCCGGTGGGGCGAGCCGAAGGCGTGCGACCGCCTCGTGCGTGCTCGTGCGTCCCGAGGCGGACCCCGTTGAAATCCTACCAGGGTGCTCTTTATTGAGTGTCTCGGTGGGCCGGCACGTTTACTTTGAACAAATTAGAGTGCTTAAAGCAGGCAAGCCCGCCTGAATACTGTGTGCATGGAATAATGGAATAGGACCTCGGTTCTATTT
>NW_026047782.1:55000-62500 GCF_023864345.2 Schistocerca serialis cubense | reverse complement strand
ATTCGGGCGCCTTAACTCGGCGTTTGGTTCATCCCACAGCGCCAGTTCTGCTTACCAAAAGTGGCCCACTTGGCACTCCGATCCGAGTCGTTTGCTCGCGGCTTCAGCATATCAAGCAAGCCGGAGATCTCACCCATTTAAAGTTTGAGAATAGGTTGAGGTCGTTTCGGCCCCAAGGCCTCTAATCATTCGCTTTACCGGATGAGACTCGTACGAGCACCAGCTATCCTGAGGGAAACTTCGGAGGGAACCAGCTACTAGATGGTTCGATTAGTCTTTCGCCCCTATACCCAGCTCCGACGATCGATTTGCACGTCAGAATCGCTACGGACCTCCATCAGGGTTTCCCCTGACTTCGTCCTGGCCAGGCATAGTTCACCATCTTTCGGGTCCCAACGTGTACGCTCTAGGTGCGCCTCACCTCGCAATGAGGACGAGACGCCCCGGGAGTGCGGAGGCCGCCGCCCCGTGAAGGGCGGGGAAGCCCCATCCTCCCTCGGCCCGCGCAAGGCGAGACCTTCACTTTCATTACGCCTTTAGGTTTCGTACAGCCCAATGACTCGCGCACATGTTAGACTCCTTGGTCCGTGTTTCAAGACGGGTCGTGAAATTGTCCAAAGCTGAAGCGCCGCTGACGGGAGCGATTATTCCGCCCGAGAGCATCCCGAGCCAACAGCGGCGCGGGTCCGGGGCCGGGCCAGGTAGGTCCGTCATCCGGGAAGAACCGCGCGCGCTTGCCGGGAGCCCGAGCGCCCAAAGGGGCGAATCGACTCCTCCAGATATACCGCCGGGCAGCCAGCCAGGACACCGGGGCTCTGCCCAACAGACGCGAACCGAGGCCCGCGGAAGGACAGGCTGCGCACCCGGGCCGTAGGCCGGCACCCAGCGGGTCGCGACGTCCTACTAGGGGAGAAGTGCGGCCCACCGCACACCGGAACGGCCCCGCCCCGCGGCGAGTGGAAAGGCAACCGGACACGACCCCGCCGCGAATTGCTCCGCGCGGGCGGCCGGCCCCATCTGCCGAGGGCGGAGGCCAGTGGCCGGATGGGCGTGAATCTCACCCGTTCGACCTTTCGGACTTCTCACGTTTACCCCAGAACGGTTTCACGTACTTTTGAACTCTCTCTTCAAAGTTCTTTTCAACTTTCCCTCACGGTACTTGTTCGCTATCGGTCTCGTGGTCATATTTAGTCTCAGATGGAGTTTACCACCCACTTGGAGCTGCACTCTCAAGCAACCCGACTCGAAGGAGAGGTCCCGCCGACGCTCGCACCGGCCGCTACGGGCCTGGCACCCTCTACGGGCCGTGGCCTCATTCAAGTTGGACTTGGGCTCGGCGCGAGGCGTCGGGGTAGTGGACCCTCCCAAACACCACATGCCACGACAGGCGGCAGCCTGCGGGGTTCGGTGCTGGACTCTTCCCTGTTCGCTCGCCGCTACTGGGGGAATCCTTGTTAGTTTCTTTTCCTCCGCTTAGTAATATGCTTAAATTCAGCGGGTAGTCTCGCCTGCTCTGAGGTCGTTGTACGAGGTGTCGCACGCCACACCGCCAGCCGGCTGTGCACGCTACCGAGTAAGTACCGGTATGCGAACCGCCAGGCGACGGGCGCGCATCGCACGTTTAAGGAGACGCGGCCGGCCCCACAGGCGGCCACGACACTCCCAGGTCTGCGAAGCGGGGCAAACGCCGCGCGCTTCAGTATACGTAGCCGACCCTCAGCCAGACGTGGCCCGGGAACGGAATCCATGGACCGCAATGTGCGTTCGAAACGTCGATGTTCATGTGTCCTGCAGTTCACATGTCGACGCGCAATTTGCTGCGTTCTTCATCGACCCACGAGCCGAGTGATCCACCGTCCTGGGTGATCTTTTCATAGTTTCCACCATCTCTTTCGAGACAGTTGCATAGGCGGGACTGAGGCGTGTGGCGGCCCTGTTCCAGCGTTCAGTGTCCAACGGCCTCACGGCCGATGGGCGTCGTACGGCTCCACACCGGAGCGGACAGGCAGTCGGGCGAAAGTCATTCAAAACCGGCGCCAGGCGCCAGGTGCCGCAGGCCAGCCGCTCCAGCGCTTCAGCGCTCGTACCACACAACATTGCCGTTAGTTTTGAGACGAACGCGTGGTTCCGCACGCGGCGCACGGCTACTGCGAGCCGTACAGGTAGCTGCGTGTTGCGCGACACGACACGCACATCGAAAGACATGCAGTCTAGTCGGTAATGATCCTTCCGCAGGTTCACCTACGGAAACCTTGTTACGACTTTTACTTCCTCTAAATGATCAAGTTTGGTCATCTTTCCGGTAGCATCGGCAACGACAGAGTCAATGCCGCGTACCAGTCCGAAGACCTCACTAAATCATTCAATCGGTAGTAGCGACGGGCGGTGTGTACAAAGGGCAGGGACGTAATCAACGCGAGCTTATGACTCGCGCTTACTGGGAATTCCTCGTTCATGGGGAACAATTGCAAGCCCCAATCCCTAGCACGAAGGAGGTTCAGCGGGTTACCCCGACCTTTCGGCCTAGGAAGACACGCTGATTCCTTCAGTGTAGCGCGCGTGCGGCCCAGAACATCTAAGGGCATCACAGACCTGTTATTGCTCAATCTCGTGCGGCTAGAAGCCGCCTGTCCCTCTAAGAAGAAAAGTAATCGCTGACAGCACGAAGGATGTCACGCGACTAGTTAGCAGGCTAGAGTCTCGTTCGTTATCGGAATTAACCAGACAAATCGCTCCACCAACTAAGAACGGCCATGCACCACCACCCACCGAATCAAGAAAGAGCTATCAATCTGTCAATCCTTCCGGTGTCCGGGCCTGGTGAGGTTTCCCGTGTTGAGTCAAATTAAGCCGCAGGCTCCACTCCTGGTGGTGCCCTTCCGTCAATTCCTTTAAGTTTCAGCTTTGCAACCATACTTCCCCCGGAACCCAAAAGCTTTGGTTTCCCGGAGGCTGCCCGCCGAGTCATCGGAGGAACTGCGGCGGATCGCTGGCTGGCATCGTTTATGGTTAGAACTAGGGCGGTATCTGATCGCCTTCGAACCTCTAACTTTCGTTCTTGATTAATGAAAACATACTTGGCAAATGCTTTCGCTTCTGTTCGTCTTGCGACGATCCAAGAATTTCACCTCTAACGTCGCAATACGAATGCCCCCGCCTGTCCCTATTAATCATTACCTCGGGTTCCGAAAACCAACAAAATAGAACCGAGGTCCTATTCCATTATTCCATGCACACAGTATTCAGGCGGGCTTGCCTGCTTTAAGCACTCTAATTTGTTCAAAGTAAACGTGCCGGCCCACCGAGACACTCAATAAAGAGCACCCTGGTAGGATTTCAACGGGGTCCGCCTCGGGACGCACGAGCACGCACGAGGCGGTCGCACGCCTTCGGCTCGCCCCACCGGCAGGACGTCCCACGATACATGCCAGTTAAACACCGACGGGCGGTGAACCAACAGCGTGGGACACAAATCCAACTACGAGCTTTTTAACCGCAACAACTTTAATATACGCTATTGGAGCTGGAATTACCGCGGCTGCTGGCACCAGACTTGCCCTCCAATAGATACTCGTTAAAGGATTTAAAGTGTACTCATTCCGATTACGGGGCCTCGGATGAGTCCCGTATCGTTATTTTTCGTCACTACCTCCCCGTGCCGGGAGTGGGTAATTTGCGCGCCTGCTGCCTTCCTTGGATGTGGTAGCCGTTTCTCAGGCTCCCTCTCCGGAATCGAACCCTGATTCCCCGTTACCCGTTACAACCATGGTAGGCGCAGAACCTACCATCGACAGTTGATAAGGCAGACATTTGAAAGATGCGTCGCCGGTACGAGGACCGTGCGATCAGCCCAAAGTTATTCAGAGTCACCAAGGCAAACGGACCGGACGAGCCGACCGATTGGTTTTGATCTAATAAAAGCGTCCCTTCCATCTCTGGTCGGGACTCTGTTTGCATGTATTAGCTCTAGAATTACCACAGTTATCCAAGTAACGTGGGTACGATCTAAGGAACCATAACTGATTTAATGAGCCATTCGCGGTTTCACCTTAATGCGGCTTGTACTGAGACATGCATGGCTTAATCTTTGAGACAAGCATATGACTACTGGCAGGATCAACCAGGGAGCTGCGTCAACTAGAGCTGAGCAGCCGGCCGCCCGGGAGTGTGTCCCGGGGGCCCGCGCGAACACGCAAGCGTCCGCTCAATTATTCTGCAAACAGGAGGAGGCTGAGCTCCCCTGCACAACACACCTCGAAACCCTCTCAGGTCCCGGCGGCGCGCAGCGCCGTCCTAAGTACTTGGTCGGGTTCGAGAGAGGCGCAATCGCCCGGAGTTAGGCGAGTAGACGCTTTAGGTGCGACCACCCGTGCTCCCAACTGAGCTTGCCGCTGCCGACAGAGGCCCGGGAGCGTGCTGTCGTGGCATTGCCGGCGGGAGACAACACGCGCCACCTACGGTGACCGGCAGCTCCAACGCCAGCGCCACAGAAGGACAAAAGCCCCACTTGGGTGCCGAAGCGAACTCTCCCAGCACAGCGCACGCGCCAACACGTCCGCACAGCTGCGATACAAACCACCTGCGAGAACCGCTGGGGCGACCGAGCAGCAGACGGCGTCGCGGCGCCGAGCGCCGGGCGGCGGCGCATCCTCAGCGCACACAGTCCTCAATCGGACCAGCACACTGCAGATGGCCACCGCGCTTCGCACCGGGCCCGCGAGGACCTACTTTGGCCGCAAGGCGCCGCGAGCAGGGGGCGCCGGCGCGCAGCTGCGCCGCCTGCCGCGTCCGTCGGCCGGCGCGCCTGCCACTGGCCGCCCCCACCAGCCGGCTGTAGCGCGTGCGCCCACGCACCGCGCTGCCAGCACGCCGGGCGGCCCCCCCTCACCGGCCGGGGACGGTCCCACCCAGCCACCGCCGCGTATCGCCTCACACCCAGATCCCCTTTCGCGTTCGTGGGCATGGTGGGTCCCCTTTCACGTTCGTGGGCATGGTGGGTATCCCTGAAACAACCGGTTAATAGCTCGACCGATCGTCGCCAACACTGATTCACCTCTAGCGAGAACAACCGCACCACAACGGGTTACCTGTTGTTCATTTGCGTAACGTCACCAGCAAACGTAGACGTCCATCGCCATTTGCAACGAGTATTGCATGCCTGTGTCAGGTGTCACAACACACTACGTCTGCCCACATAGACGCAACAACATGTGCACGCCTCGAGAACACGTGGAAGGTAGCCCCCGTACGTATGCGGTGTCCATTGCGCGAACGACTGTCAGCCGGCCTCTGCAGGATGTCGCAGATGTGGAACGCGGTGCAACATGCTATCACGGTGTGTGAGAAGAGACGACTACGTCCGAATACACGCTCCACTACATCAACAGACTGCTCATGCTGATCGCCATCCAGGGCGTCCGTTCCTCCCACACGTCTGAATGGCGTACCACACTGCAATCCAGCTCTTATAGGGAGACGACACGTAGCTGCGTGCACAATATTTGGACTGTATGGTCTGCCGTTGCTAGGCGCAGTCGTCGTACGGTCACACATGTGCCACGATGTATCATTCAGTACATACGGACCAATGTGCAGTACAGTTTGTGGGTTTTGCGTACATCGGCGGACAGGTGACAGGCCGTACCACAACGTAGGCTGAGTACGTCGGCATGCGAAGGGCATTGAACATGCAAACTTCTCAACGACCAGCTTGCGAAGGCAGGGGGGAAGGGGGGGGGGCATGTACGTCCTGCTGCTATCCACATTACAGTGTATAGCAGGAGCATGTGGAAAGTCAGCAACACCTGCAAGGTGTTTAACATGACGCGATACACAGGGGACCGGGCAGTGCGAATAGCGAACTATATTGCGAGGGTTGCGGTTAGGCAACACTACACTAATTTAACGAGTTGCATAACAATTACAGAGCAGGTTCAGCGACAACGTGCGTCAGGTTAAGGCGCAATATAGGTTAGGTTGAGGCACAATATAGGTTAGGTTAAGGCACAACATGGGTTACGTTAAGGCACAAATTGGGTTACGTTAAGGCACAACATGGGTTACGTTAAGGCACAACATGGGTTACGTTAAGGCACAAATTAGGTTACGTTAAGGCACAAATTAGGTTACGTTAAGGCACAAATTAGGTTACGTTAAGGCACAAATTAGGTTACGTTAAGGCACAAATTAGGTTACGTTAAGGCACAAATTAGGTTACGTTAAGGCACAAATTAGGTTACGTTAAGGCACAAATTAGGTTACGTTAAGGCACAAATTAGGTTACGTTAAGGCACAAATTAGGTTACGTTAAGGCACAAATTAGGTTACGTTAAGGCACAAATTAGGTTACGTTAAGGCACAAATTAGGTTACGTTAAGGCACAAATTAGGTTACGTTAAGGCACAAATTAGGTTACGTTAAGGCACAAATTAGGTTACGTTAAGGCACAAATTAGGTTACGTTAAGGCACAAATTAGGTTACGTTAAGGCACAAATTAGGTTACGTTAAGGCACAAATTAGGTTACGTTAAGGCACAAATTAGGTTACGTTAAGGTACAATATGGGTTAGGTTAAGGTACAATATGGGTTAGGTTAAGGTACAATATGGGTTAGGTTAAGGTACAATATGGGTTAGGTTAAGGTACAATATGGGTTAGGTTAAGGCACAACGTAGGTTAGGTTAAGGCACAACATAGGTTAGGTTAAGGCACAACATAGGTTAGGTTAAGGCACAACATAGGTTAGGTTAAGGCACAACATAGGTTAGGTTAAGGCACAACATAGGTTAGGTTAAGGCACAACATAGGTTAGGTTAAGGCACAACATAGGTTAGGTTAAGGCACAACGTAGGTTAGGTTAAGGCACAACGTAGGTTAGGTTAAGGCACAACGTAGGTTAGGTTAAGGCACAACGTAGGTTAGGTTAAGGCACAACGTAGGTTAGGTTAAGGCACAACGTAGGTTAGGTTAAGGCACAACGTAGGTTAGGTTAAGGCACAACGTAGGTTAGGTTAAGGCACAACGTAGGTTAGGTTAAGGCACAACGTAGGTTAGGTTAAGGCACAACGTAGGTTAGGTTAAGGCACAACGTAGGTTAGGTTAAGGCACAACGTAGGTTAGGTTAAGGCACAACGTAGGTTAGGTTAAGGCACAACGTAGGTTAGGTTAAGGCACAACGTAGGTTAGGTTAAGGCACAACGTAGGTTAGGTTAAGGCACAACGTAGGTTAGGTTAAGGCACAACGTAGGTTAGGTTAAGGCACAACGTAGGTTAGGTTAAGGCACAACGTAGGTTAGGTTAAGGCACAACGTAGGTTAGGTTAAGGCACAACGTAGGTTAGGTTAAGGCACAACGTAGGTTAGGTTAAGGCACAACGTAGGTTAGGTTAAGGCACAACGTAGGTTAGGTTAAGGCACAACGTAGGTTAGGTTAAGGCACAACGTAGGTTAGGTTAAGGCACAACGTAGGTTAGGTTAAGGCACAACGTAGGTTAGGTTAAGG
>NW_026047782.1:42500-45000 GCF_023864345.2 Schistocerca serialis cubense | reverse complement strand
CGGCGCATCCTCAGCGCACACAGTCCTCAATCGGACCAGCACACTGCAGATGGCCACCGCGCTTCGCACCGGGCCCGCGAGGACCTACTTTGGCCGCAAGGCGCCGCGAGCAGGGGGCGCCGGCGCGCAGCTGCGCCGCCTGCCGCGTCCGTCGGCCGGCGCGCCTGCCACTGGCCGCCCCCACCAGCCGGCTGTAGCGCGTGCGCCCACGCACCGCGCTGCCAGCACGCCGGGCGGCCCCCCCTCACCGGCCGGGGACGGTCCCACCCAGCCACCGCCGCGTATCGCCTCACACCCAGATCCCCTTTCGCGTTCGTGGGCATGGTGGGTCCCCTTTCACGTTCGTGGGCATGGTGGGTATCCCTGAAACAACCGGTTAATAGCTCGACCGATCGTCGCCAACACTGATTCACCTCTAGCGAGAACAACCGCACCACAACGGGTTACCTGTTGTTCATTTGCGTAACGTCACCAGCAAACGTAGACGTCCATCGCCATTTGCAACGAGTATTGCATGCCTGTGTCAGGTGTCACAACACACTACGTCTGCCCACATAGACGCAACAACATGTGCACGCCTCGAGAACACGTGGAAGGTAGCCCCCGTACGTATGCGGTGTCCATTGCAGCGAACGACTGTCAGCCGGCCTCTGCAGGATGTCGCAGATGTGGAACGCGGTGCAACATGCTATCACGGTGTGTGAGAAGAGACGACTACGTCCGAATACACGCTCCACTACATCAACAGACTGCTCATGCTGATCGCCATCCAGGGCGTCCGTTCCTCCCACACGTCTGAATGGCGTACCACACTGCAATCCAGCTCTTATAGGGAGACGACACGTAGCTGCGTGCACAATATTTGGACTGTATGGTCTGCCGTTGCTAGGCGCAGTCGTCGTACGGTCACACATGTGCCACGATGTATCATTCAGTACATACGGACCAATGTGCAGTACAGTTTGTGGGTTTTGCGTACATCGGCGGACAGGTGACAGGCCGTACCACAACGTAGGCTGAGTACGTCGGCATGCGAAGGGCATTGAACATGCAAACTTCTCAACGACCAGCTTGCGAAGGCAGGGGGGAAGGGGGGGGGGCATGTACGTCCTGCTGCTATCCACATTACAGTGTATAGCAGGAGCATGTGGAAAGTCAGCAACACCTGCAAGGTGTTTAACATGACGCGATACACAGGGGACCGGGCAGTGCGAATAGCGAACTATATTGCGAGGGTTGCGGTTAGGCAACACTACACTAATTTAACGAGTTGCATAACAATTACAGAGCAGGTTCAGCGACAACGTGCGTCAGGTTAAGGCGCAATATAGGTTAGGTTGAGGCACAATATAGGTTAGGTTAAGGCACAACATGGGTTACGTTAAGGCACAAATTGGGTTACGTTAAGGCACAACATGGGTTACGTTAAGGCACAACATGGGTTACGTTAAGGCACAAATTAGGTTACGTTAAGGCACAAATTAGGTTACGTTAAGGCACAAATTAGGTTACGTTAAGGCACAAATTAGGTTACGTTAAGGCACAAATTAGGTTACGTTAAGGCACAAATTAGGTTACGTTAAGGCACAAATTAGGTTACGTTAAGGCACAAATTAGGTTACGTTAAGGCACAAATTAGGTTACGTTAAGGCACAAATTAGGTTACGTTAAGGCACAAATTAGGTTACGTTAAGGCACAAATTAGGTTACGTTAAGGCACAAATTAGGTTACGTTAAGGCACAAATTAGGTTACGTTAAGGCACAAATTAGGTTACGTTAAGGCACAAATTAGGTTACGTTAAGGCACAAATTAGGTTACGTTAAGGCACAAATTAGGTTACGTTAAGGCACAAATTAGGTTACGTTAAGGCACAAATTAGGTTACGTTAAGGCACAAATTAGGTTACGTTAAGGTACAATATGGGTTAGGTTAAGGTACAATATGGGTTAGGTTAAGGTACAATATGGGTTAGGTTAAGGTACAATATGGGTTAGGTTAAGGTACAATATGGGTTAGGTTAAGGCACAACGTAGGTTAGGTTAAGGCACAACATAGGTTAGGTTAAGGCACAACATAGGTTAGGTTAAGGCACAACATAGGTTAGGTTAAGGCACAACATAGGTTAGGTTAAGGCACAACATAGGTTAGGTTAAGGCACAACATAGGTTAGGTTAAGGCACAACATAGGTTAGGTTAAGGCACAACATAGGTTAGGTTAAGGCACAACATAGGTTAGGTTAAGGCACAACGTAGGTTAGGTTAAGGCACAACGTAGGTTAGGTTAAGGCACAACGTAGGTTAGGTTAAGGCACAACGTAGGTTAGGTTAAGGCACAACGTAGGTTAGGTTAAGGCACAACGTAGGTTAGGTTAAGGCACAACGTAGGTTAGGTTAAGGCACAACGTAGGTTAGGTTAAGGCACAACGTAGGTTAGGTTAAGGCACAACGTAGGTTAGGTTAAGGCACAACGTAGGTTAGGTTAAGGCACAACGTAGGTT
>NW_026047782.1:27500-32500 GCF_023864345.2 Schistocerca serialis cubense | reverse complement strand
CGCAAGCGTCCGCTCAATTATTCTGCAAACAGGAGGAGGCTGAGCTCCCCTGCACAACACACCTCGAAACCCTCTCAGGTCCCGGCGGCGCGCAGCGCCGTCCTAAGTACTTGGTCGGGTTCGAGAGAGGCGCAATCGCCCGGAGTTAGGCGAGTAGACGCTTTAGGTGCGACCACCCGTGCTCCCAACTGAGCTTGCCGCTGCCGACAGAGGCCCGGGAGCGTGCTGTCGTGGCATTGCCGGCGGGAGACAACACGCGCCACCTACGGTGACCGGCAGCTCCAACGCCAGCGCCACAGAAGGACAAAAGCCCCACTTGGGTGCCGAAGCGAACTCTCCCAGCACAGCGCACGCGCCAACACGTCCGCACAGCTGCGATACAAACCACCTGCGAGAACCGCTGGGGCGACCGAGCAGCAGACGGCGTCGCGGCGCCGAGCGCCGGGCGGCGGCGCATCCTCAGCGCACACAGTCCTCAATCGGACCAGCACACTGCAGATGGCCACCGCGCTTCGCACCGGGCCCGCGAGGACCTACTTTGGCCGCAAGGCGCCGCGAGCAGGGGGCGCCGGCGCGCAGCTGCGCCGCCTGCCGCGTCCGTCGGCCGGCGCGCCTGCCACTGGCCGCCCCCACCAGCCGGCTGTAGCGCGTGCGCCCACGCACCGCGCTGCCAGCACGCCGGGCGGCCCCCCCTCACCGGCCGGGGACGGTCCCACCCAGCCACCGCCGCGTATCGCCTCACACCCAGATCCCCTTTCGCGTTCGTGGGCATGGTGGGTCCCCTTTCACGTTCGTGGGCATGGTGGGTATCCCTGAAACAACCGGTTAATAGCTCGACCGATCGTCGCCAACACTGATTCACCTCTAGCGAGAACAACCGCACCACAACGGGTTACCTGTTGTTCATTTGCGTAACGTCACCAGCAAACGTAGACGTCCATCGCCATTTGCAACGAGTATTGCATGCCTGTGTCAGGTGTCACAACACACTACGTCTGCCCACATAGACGCAACAACATGTGCACGCCTCGAGAACACGTGGAAGGTAGCCCCCGTACGTATGCGGTGTCCATTGCGCGAACGACTGTCAGCCGGCCTCTGCAGGATGTCGCAGATGTGGAACGCGGTGCAACATGCTATCACGGTGTGTGAGAAGAGACGACTACGTCCGAATACACGCTCCACTACATCAACAGACTGCTCATGCTGATCGCCATCCAGGGCGTCCGTTCCTCCCACACGTCTGAATGGCGTACCACACTGCAATCCAGCTCTTATAGGGAGACGACACGTAGCTGCGTGCACAATATTTGGACTGTATGGTCTGCCGTTGCTAGGCGCAGTCGTCGTACGGTCACACATGTGCCACGATGTATCATTCAGTACATACGGACCAATGTGCAGTACAGTTTGTGGGTTTTGCGTACATCGGCGGACAGGTGACAGGCCGTACCACAACGTAGGCTGAGTACGTCGGCATGCGAAGGGCATTGAACATGCAAACTTCTCAACGACCAGCTTGCGAAGGCAGGGGGGAAGGGGGGGGGGCATGTACGTCCTGCTGCTATCCACATTACAGTGTATAGCAGGAGCATGTGGAAAGTCAGCAACACCTGCAAGGTGTTTAACATGACGCGATACACAGGGGACCGGGCAGTGCGAATAGCGAACTATATTGCGAGGGTTGCGGTTAGGCAACACTACACTAATTTAACGAGTTGCATAACAATTACAGAGCAGGTTCAGCGACAACGTGCGTCAGGTTAAGGCGCAATATAGGTTAGGTTGAGGCACAATATAGGTTAGGTTAAGGCACAACATGGGTTACGTTAAGGCACAAATTGGGTTACGTTAAGGCACAACATGGGTTACGTTAAGGCACAACATGGGTTACGTTAAGGCACAAATTAGGTTACGTTAAGGCACAAATTAGGTTACGTTAAGGCACAAATTAGGTTACGTTAAGGCACAAATTAGGTTACGTTAAGGCACAAATTAGGTTACGTTAAGGCACAAATTAGGTTACGTTAAGGCACAAATTAGGTTACGTTAAGGCACAAATTAGGTTACGTTAAGGCACAAATTAGGTTACGTTAAGGCACAAATTAGGTTACGTTAAGGCACAAATTAGGTTACGTTAAGGCACAAATTAGGTTACGTTAAGGCACAAATTAGGTTACGTTAAGGCACAAATTAGGTTACGTTAAGGCACAAATTAGGTTACGTTAAGGCACAAATTAGGTTACGTTAAGGCACAAATTAGGTTACGTTAAGGCACAAATTAGGTTACGTTAAGGCACAAATTAGGTTACGTTAAGGCACAAATTAGGTTACGTTAAGGTACAATATGGGTTAGGTTAAGGTACAATATGGGTTAGGTTAAGGTACAATATGGGTTAGGTTAAGGTACAATATGGGTTAGGTTAAGGTACAATATGGGTTAGGTTAAGGCACAACGTAGGTTAGGTTAAGGCACAACATAGGTTAGGTTAAGGCACAACATAGGTTAGGTTAAGGCACAACATAGGTTAGGTTAAGGCACAACATAGGTTAGGTTAAGGCACAACATAGGTTAGGTTAAGGCACAACATAGGTTAGGTTAAGGCACAACATAGGTTAGGTTAAGGCACAACATAGGTTAGGTTAAGGCACAACATAGGTTAGGTTAAGGCACAACGTAGGTTAGGTTAAGGCACAACGTAGGTTAGGTTAAGGCACAACGTAGGTTAGGTTAAGGCACAACGTAGGTTAGGTTAAGGCACAACGTAGGTTAGGTTAAGGCACAACGTAGGTTAGGTTAAGGCACAACGTAGGTTAGGTTAAGGCACAACGTAGGTTAGGTTAAGGCACAACGTAGGTTAGGTTAAGGCACAACGTAGGTTAGGTTAAGGCACAACGTAGGTTAGGTTAAGGCACAACGTAGGTTAGGTTAAGGCACAACGTAGGTTAGGTTAAGGCACAACGTAGGTTAGGTTAAGGCACAACGTAGGTTAGGTTAAGGCACAACGTAGGTTAGGTTAAGGCACAACGTAGGTTAGGTTAAGGCACAACGTAGGTTAGGTTAAGGCACAACGTAGGTTAGGTTAAGGCACAACGTAGGTTAGGTTAAGGCACAACGTAGGTTAGGTTAAGGCACAACGTAGGTTAGGTTAAGGCACAACGTAGGTTAGGTTAAGGCACAACGTAGGTTAGGTTAAGGCACAACGTAGGTTAGGTTAAGGCACAACGTAGGTTAGGTTAAGGCACAACGTAGGTTAGGTTAAGGCACAACGTAGGTTAGGTTAAGGCACAACGTAGGTTAGGTTAAGGCACAACATAGGTTAGGTTAAGGCACAACATAGGTTAGGTTAAGGCACAACATAGGTTAGGTTAAGGCACAACATAGGTTAGGTTAAGGCACAACATAGGTTAGGTTAAGGCACAACATAGGTTAGGTTAAGGCACAACATAGGTTAGGTTAAGGCACAACGTAGGTTAGGTTAAGGCACAACGTAGGTTAGGTTAAGGCACAACGTAGGTTAGGTTAAGGCACAACGTAGGTTAGGTTAAGGTACAACGTAGGTTAGGTTAAGGTACAACGTAGGTTAGGTTAAGGTACAACGTAGGTTAGGTTAAGGTACAACGTAGGTTAGGTTAAGGTACAACGTAGGTTAGGTTAAGGTACAACGTAGGTTAGGTTAAGGTACAACGTAGGTTAGGTTAAGGTACAACGTAGGTTAGGTTAAGGTACAACGTAGGTTAGGTGAAGGCGCAATGTAGGTTAGGTTAAGGTACGATATACCTTAGGTTAAGGTACAATATCGCTTAGGTTAAGGTACAATATAGCTTAGGTTAAGGTACACGTTGTAGGGAAAGGTGTATTTTGGGGGGGGAGGGGGCGGCAGGTTCGTTGATAGTGATTATCGTAAGTGCATGCCTGCGGGATCATCCGATTTGTCACGTCAGGATGCACTTGTGGCTCATGACAGGCGGCGCTCCGATTCCAAGGTTGTGGCAGATCTGTGTCTTTCATTCCTGCCATTGTTTGTGTACTGTGACAGGAGGCAGTATTGTGATGTTGGGTGCACCCCTGTGTAGGACATGTGTGGGTGTTCGTGGCTTAGCTGAGCAATGGCGGATGTCGGAAGGGTGGGATATTCTGTTTTCTGGGTGGACCTCCCGGTCTGGTTATGATAGTGTGGATTGTGTAATGTGGCGGAGAGGATGCACCGGATGTTCTTCCATGCTGGTGGTTAGATATTGTGTGTGTGCCTGTTAGAGGCAGAGAGTAGTGTGTGATAGTGTCTGGCTGACGTGTGGTTCTCATTGTGTGCAGAGTCTTTCAGCATGTAAGGGACGGTTGTATATATTATCTGTATTCTGATGGCTCTGCATCTATTACTAATCAGTGCCGTGTATACGGTTACTCTGGTTCCAGTCGAAACTGTTCTATCTCTGTACATTAGTGACACTGCGGCTCCACTATGTTGCCGCCCCTGTCGGCCGTTTCCCCCAGTGTGTGGCTAATGATTATCAGCAATCAGTCTATTAGTCAATACCGGTAGTGTGACGACGTGAAATGTCCGGGATGGGGGAAGCTACACGCTTCCCGTGGGTCAGGGCCTAGAAAGACTCTTCCCACGCAGGAGGCTCGGACTGTCATTACTCTTCCGAGAAATATATTTGCCCAGCGTTTTTTGCGACTGCGAGTGCGACGCGTACGAGTACCGACATGGATGGGGCGCTTCCTAGCTGATCGCTCAGCATCGGAGAAATATATTTGCCCAACGTTTTTTGCGACTGCGAGTGCAACGCCCAAGGGTACCGACGTGGATGGGGCGCTTCCTAGCTGATCGCTCGGCATGGGAATCCGTACAGTGAGCAATGCGATCGCGTCTGTAGCTTGTACGTGGTACAGCTCGCAGCTCATGTATAGGGACAGCGGGAATGTCGCATATTGGACATAACTCTTCATGAAACGCAAGTTATAGGTGTGGATTGCACATTACGACTGCGGGAAA
>NW_026047782.1:15000-22500 GCF_023864345.2 Schistocerca serialis cubense | reverse complement strand
CTCGCACCGGCCGCTACGGGCCTGGCACCCTCTACGGGCCGTGGCCTCATTCAAGTTGGACTTGGGCTCGGCGCGAGGCGTCGGGGTAGTGGACCCTCCCAAACACCACATGCCACGACAGGCGGCAGCCTGCGGGGTTCGGTGCTGGACTCTTCCCTGTTCGCTCGCCGCTACTGGGGGAATCCTTGTTAGTTTCTTTTCCTCCGCTTAGTAATATGCTTAAATTCAGCGGGTAGTCTCGCCTGCTCTGAGGTCGTTGTACGAGGTGTCGCACGCCACACCGCCAGCCGGCTGTGCACGCTACCGAGTAAGTACCGGTATGCGAACCGCCAGGCGACGGGCGCGCATCGCACGTTTAAGGAGACGCGGCCGGCCCCACAGGCGGCCACGACACTCCCAGGTCTGCGAAGCGGGGCAAACGCCGCGCGCTTCAGTATACGTAGCCGACCCTCAGCCAGACGTGGCCCGGGAACGGAATCCATGGACCGCAATGTGCGTTCGAAACGTCGATGTTCATGTGTCCTGCAGTTCACATGTCGACGCGCAATTTGCTGCGTTCTTCATCGACCCACGAGCCGAGTGATCCACCGTCCTGGGTGATCTTTTCATAGTTTCCACCATCTCTTTCGAGACAGTTGCATAGGCGGGACTGAGGCGTGTGGCGGCCCTGTTCCAGCGTTCAGTGTCCAACGGCCTCACGGCCGATGGGCGTCGTACGGCTCCACACCGGAGCGGACAGGCAGTCGGGCGAAAGTCATTCAAAACCGGCGCCAGGCGCCAGGTGCCGCAGGCCAGCCGCTCCAGCGCTTCAGCGCTCGTACCACACAACATTGCCGTTAGTTTTGAGACGAACGCGTGGTTCCGCACGCGGCGCACGGCTACTGCGAGCCGTACAGGTAGCTGCGTGTTGCGCGACACGACACGCACATCGAAAGACATGCAGTCTAGTCGGTAATGATCCTTCCGCAGGTTCACCTACGGAAACCTTGTTACGACTTTTACTTCCTCTAAATGATCAAGTTTGGTCATCTTTCCGGTAGCATCGGCAACGACAGAGTCAATGCCGCGTACCAGTCCGAAGACCTCACTAAATCATTCAATCGGTAGTAGCGACGGGCGGTGTGTACAAAGGGCAGGGACGTAATCAACGCGAGCTTATGACTCGCGCTTACTGGGAATTCCTCGTTCATGGGGAACAATTGCAAGCCCCAATCCCTAGCACGAAGGAGGTTCAGCGGGTTACCCCGACCTTTCGGCCTAGGAAGACACGCTGATTCCTTCAGTGTAGCGCGCGTGCGGCCCAGAACATCTAAGGGCATCACAGACCTGTTATTGCTCAATCTCGTGCGGCTAGAAGCCGCCTGTCCCTCTAAGAAGAAAAGTAATCGCTGACAGCACGAAGGATGTCACGCGACTAGTTAGCAGGCTAGAGTCTCGTTCGTTATCGGAATTAACCAGACAAATCGCTCCACCAACTAAGAACGGCCATGCACCACCACCCACCGAATCAAGAAAGAGCTATCAATCTGTCAATCCTTCCGGTGTCCGGGCCTGGTGAGGTTTCCCGTGTTGAGTCAAATTAAGCCGCAGGCTCCACTCCTGGTGGTGCCCTTCCGTCAATTCCTTTAAGTTTCAGCTTTGCAACCATACTTCCCCCGGAACCCAAAAGCTTTGGTTTCCCGGAGGCTGCCCGCCGAGTCATCGGAGGAACTGCGGCGGATCGCTGGCTGGCATCGTTTATGGTTAGAACTAGGGCGGTATCTGATCGCCTTCGAACCTCTAACTTTCGTTCTTGATTAATGAAAACATACTTGGCAAATGCTTTCGCTTCTGTTCGTCTTGCGACGATCCAAGAATTTCACCTCTAACGTCGCAATACGAATGCCCCCGCCTGTCCCTATTAATCATTACCTCGGGTTCCGAAAACCAACAAAATAGAACCGAGGTCCTATTCCATTATTCCATGCACACAGTATTCAGGCGGGCTTGCCTGCTTTAAGCACTCTAATTTGTTCAAAGTAAACGTGCCGGCCCACCGAGACACTCAATAAAGAGCACCCTGGTAGGATTTCAACGGGGTCCGCCTCGGGACGCACGAGCACGCACGAGGCGGTCGCACGCCTTCGGCTCGCCCCACCGGCAGGACGTCCCACGATACATGCCAGTTAAACACCGACGGGCGGTGAACCAACAGCGTGGGACACAAATCCAACTACGAGCTTTTTAACCGCAACAACTTTAATATACGCTATTGGAGCTGGAATTACCGCGGCTGCTGGCACCAGACTTGCCCTCCAATAGATACTCGTTAAAGGATTTAAAGTGTACTCATTCCGATTACGGGGCCTCGGATGAGTCCCGTATCGTTATTTTTCGTCACTACCTCCCCGTGCCGGGAGTGGGTAATTTGCGCGCCTGCTGCCTTCCTTGGATGTGGTAGCCGTTTCTCAGGCTCCCTCTCCGGAATCGAACCCTGATTCCCCGTTACCCGTTACAACCATGGTAGGCGCAGAACCTACCATCGACAGTTGATAAGGCAGACATTTGAAAGATGCGTCGCCGGTCCGAGGACCGTGCGATCAGCCCAAAGTTATTCAGAGTCACCAAGGCAAACGGACCGGACGAGCCGACCGATTGGTTTTGATCTAATAAAAGCGTCCCTTCCATCTCTGGTCGGGACTCTGTTTGCATGTATTAGCTCTAGAATTACCACAGTTATCCAAGTAACGTGGGTACGATCTAAGGAACCATAACTGATTTAATGAGCCATTCGCGGTTTCACCTTAATGCGGCTTGTACTGAGACATGCATGGCTTAATCTTTGAGACAAGCATATGACTACTGGCAGGATCAACCAGGGAGCTGCGTCAACTAGAGCTGAGCAGCCGGCCGCCCGGGAGTGTGTCCCGGGGGCCCGCGCGAACACGCAAGCGTCCGCTCAATTATTCTGCAAACAGGAGGAGGCTGAGCTCCCCTGCACAACACACCTCGAAACCCTCTCAGGTCCCGGCGGCGCGCAGCGCCGTCCTAAGTACTTGGTCGGGTTCGAGAGAGGCGCAATCGCCCGGAGTTAGGCGAGTAGACGCTTTAGGTGCGACCACCCGTGCTCCCAACTGAGCTTGCCGCTGCCGACAGAGGCCCGGGAGCGTGCTGTCGTGGCATTGCCGGCGGGAGACAACACGCGCCACCTACGGTGACCGGCAGCTCCAACGCCAGCGCCACAGAAGGACAAAAGCCCCACTTGGGTGCCGAAGCGAACTCTCCCAGCACAGCGCACGCGCCAACACGTCCGCACAGCTGCGATACAAACCACCTGCGAGAACCGCTGGGGCGACCGAGCAGCAGACGGCGTCGCGGCGCCGAGCGCCGGGCGGCGGCGCATCCTCAGCGCACACAGTCCTCAATCGGACCAGCACACTGCAGATGGCCACCGCGCTTCGCACCGGGCCCGCGAGGACCTACTTTGGCCGCAAGGCGCCGCGAGCAGGGGGCGCCGGCGCGCAGCTGCGCCGCCTGCCGCGTCCGTCGGCCGGCGCGCCTGCCACTGGCCGCCCCCACCAGCCGGCTGTAGCGCGTGCGCCCACGCACCGCGCTGCCAGCACGCCGGGCGGCCCCCCCTCACCGGCCGGGGACGGTCCCACCCAGCCACCGCCGCGTATCGCCTCACACCCAGATCCCCTTTCGCGTTCGTGGGCATGGTGGGTCCCCTTTCACGTTCGTGGGCATGGTGGGTATCCCTGAAACAACCGGTTAATAGCTCGACCGATCGTCGCCAACACTGATTCACCTCTAGCGAGAACAACCGCACCACAACGGGTTACCTGTTGTTCATTTGCGTAACGTCACCAGCAAACGTAGACGTCCATCGCCATTTGCAACGAGTATTGCATGCCTGTGTCAGGTGTCACAACACACTACGTCTGCCCACATAGACGCAACAACATGTGCACGCCTCGAGAACACGTGGAAGGTAGCCCCCGTACGTATGCGGTGTCCATTGCGCGAACGACTGTCAGCCGGCCTCTGCAGGATGTCGCAGATGTGGAACGCGGTGCAACATGCTATCACGGTGTGTGAGAAGAGACGACTACGTCCGAATACACGCTCCACTACATCAACAGACTGCTCATGCTGATCGCCATCCAGGGCGTCCGTTCCTCCCACACGTCTGAATGGCGTACCACACTGCAATCCAGCTCTTATAGGGAGACGACACGTAGCTGCGTGCACAATATTTGGACTGTATGGTCTGCCGTTGCTAGGCGCAGTCGTCGTACGGTCACACATGTGCCACGATGTATCATTCAGTACATACGGACCAATGTGCAGTACAGTTTGTGGGTTTTGCGTACATCGGCGGACAGGTGACAGGCCGTACCACAACGTAGGCTGAGTACGTCGGCATGCGAAGGGCATTGAACATGCAAACTTCTCAACGACCAGCTTGCGAAGGCAGGGGGGAAGGGGGGGGGGCATGTACGTCCTGCTGCTATCCACATTACAGTGTATAGCAGGAGCATGTGGAAAGTCAGCAACACCTGCAAGGTGTTTAACATGACGCGATACACAGGGGACCGGGCAGTGCGAATAGCGAACTATATTGCGAGGGTTGCGGTTAGGCAACACTACACTAATTTAACGAGTTGCATAACAATTACAGAGCAGGTTCAGCGACAACGTGCGTCAGGTTAAGGCGCAATATAGGTTAGGTTGAGGCACAATATAGGTTAGGTTAAGGCACAACATGGGTTACGTTAAGGCACAAATTGGGTTACGTTAAGGCACAACATGGGTTACGTTAAGGCACAACATGGGTTACGTTAAGGCACAAATTAGGTTACGTTAAGGCACAAATTAGGTTACGTTAAGGCACAAATTAGGTTACGTTAAGGCACAAATTAGGTTACGTTAAGGCACAAATTAGGTTACGTTAAGGCACAAATTAGGTTACGTTAAGGCACAAATTAGGTTACGTTAAGGCACAAATTAGGTTACGTTAAGGCACAAATTAGGTTACGTTAAGGCACAAATTAGGTTACGTTAAGGCACAAATTAGGTTACGTTAAGGCACAAATTAGGTTACGTTAAGGCACAAATTAGGTTACGTTAAGGCACAAATTAGGTTACGTTAAGGCACAAATTAGGTTACGTTAAGGCACAAATTAGGTTACGTTAAGGCACAAATTAGGTTACGTTAAGGCACAAATTAGGTTACGTTAAGGCACAAATTAGGTTACGTTAAGGCACAAATTAGGTTACGTTAAGGCACAAATTAGGTTACGTTAAGGCACAAATTAGGTTACGTTAAGGTACAATATGGGTTAGGTTAAGGTACAATATGGGTTAGGTTAAGGTACAATATGGGTTAGGTTAAGGTACAATATGGGTTAGGTTAAGGTACAATATGGGTTAGGTTAAGGCACAACGTAGGTTAGGTTAAGGCACAACATAGGTTAGGTTAAGGCACAACATAGGTTAGGTTAAGGCACAACATAGGTTAGGTTAAGGCACAACATAGGTTAGGTTAAGGCACAACATAGGTTAGGTTAAGGCACAACATAGGTTAGGTTAAGGCACAACATAGGTTAGGTTAAGGCACAACATAGGTTAGGTTAAGGCACAACATAGGTTAGGTTAAGGCACAACGTAGGTTAGGTTAAGGCACAACGTAGGTTAGGTTAAGGCACAACGTAGGTTAGGTTAAGGCACAACGTAGGTTAGGTTAAGGCACAACGTAGGTTAGGTTAAGGCACAACGTAGGTTAGGTTAAGGCACAACGTAGGTTAGGTTAAGGCACAACGTAGGTTAGGTTAAGGCACAACGTAGGTTAGGTTAAGGCACAACGTAGGTTAGGTTAAGGCACAACGTAGGTTAGGTTAAGGCACAACGTAGGTTAGGTTAAGGCACAACGTAGGTTAGGTTAAGGCACAACGTAGGTTAGGTTAAGGCACAACGTAGGTTAGGTTAAGGCACAACGTAGGTTAGGTTAAGGCACAACGTAGGTTAGGTTAAGGCACAACGTAGGTTAGGTTAAGGCACAACGTAGGTTAGGTTAAGGCACAACGTAGGTTAGGTTAAGGCACAACGTAGGTTAGGTTAAGGCACAACGTAGGTTAGGTTAAGGCACAACGTAGGTTAGGTTAAGGCACAACGTAGGTTAGGTTAAGGCACAACGTAGGTTAGGTTAAGGCACAACGTAGGTTAGGTTAAGGCACAACGTAGGTTAGGTTAAGGCACAACGTAGGTTAGGTTAAGGCACAACGTAGGTTAGGTTAAGGCACAACGTAGGTTAGGTTAAGGCACAACATAGGTTAGGTTAAGGCACAACATAGGTTAGGTTAAGGCACAACATAGGTTAGGTTAAGGCACAACATAGGTTAGGTTAAGGCACAACATAGGTTAGGTTAAGGCACAACGTAGGTTAGGTTAAGGCACAACGTAGGTTAGGTTAAGGCACAACGTAGGTTAGGTTAAGGCACAACGTAGGTTAGGTTAAGGTACAACGTAGGTTAGGTTAAGGTACAACGTAGGTTAGGTTAAGGTACAACGTAGGTTAGGTTAAGGTACAACGTAGGTTAGGTTAAGGTACAACGTAGGTTAGGTTAAGGTACAACGTAGGTTAGGTTAAGGTACAACGTAGGTTAGGTTAAGGTACAACGTAGGTTAGGTTAAGGTACAACGTAGGTTAGGTGAAGGCGCAATGTAGGTTAGGTTAAGGTACGATATACCTTAGGTTAAGGTACAATATCGCTTAGGTTAAGGTACAATATAGCTTAGGTTAAGGTACACGTTGTAGGGAAAGGTGTATTTTGGGGGGGGAGGGGGCGGCAGGTTCGTTGATAGTGATTATCGTAAGTGCATGCCTGCGGGATCATCCGATTTGTCACGTCAGGATGCACTTGTGGCTCATGACAGGCGGCGCTCCGATTCCAAGGTTGTGGCAGATCTGTGTCTTTCATTCCTGCCATTGTTTGTGTACTGTGACAGGAGGCAGTATTGTGATGTTGGGTGCACCCCTGTGTAGGACATGTGTGGGTGTTCGTGGCTTAGCTGAGCAATGGCGGATGTCGGAAGGGTGGGATATTCTGTTTTCTGGGTGGACCTCCCGGTCTGGTTATGATAGTGTGGATTGTGTAATGTGGCGGAGAGGATGCACCGGATGTTCTTCCATGCTGGTGGTTAGATATTGTGTGTGTGCCTGTTAGAGGCAGAGAGTAGTGTGTGATAGTGTCTGGCTGACGTGTGGTTCTCATTGTGTGCAGAGTCTTTCAGCATGTATAGGGACGGTTGTATATATTATCTGTATTCTGATGGCTC
Source organism: Schistocerca serialis cubense (assembly GCF_023864345.2). Lineage (NCBI taxonomy): Eukaryota > Metazoa > Arthropoda > Insecta > Orthoptera > Acrididae > Schistocerca > Schistocerca serialis. Next base: position 15,183 of record NW_026047782.1, on the reverse strand, counting down.
TGCATCTATTACTAATCAGTGCCGTGTATACGGTTACTCTGGTTCCAGTCGAAACTGTTCTATCTCTGTACATTAGTGACACTGCGGCTCCACTATGTTGCCGCCCCTGTCGGCCGTTTCCCCCAGTGTGTGGCTAATGATTATCAGCAATCAGTCTATTAGTCAATACCGGTAGTGTGACGA
>NW_026047782.1:7500-10000 GCF_023864345.2 Schistocerca serialis cubense | reverse complement strand
CACCGAGCAGACCGTAATGGGGCGAAAGTCAGCGGGGGATGTTGGTGCAGCCGTTTTGGGGAGAAGTGACGTCCGGGCGCGAAGCAGACGCTCGGGGAGGGCGCGGGCCAGGAGGAAGAGGTTCAAGAGTTTCACCAGGACTTCATGCGGCAGGCGCCGCAGCTCCGCTGGAGTCAGGCCGTCCGGCCCGGCCGCCGATCCCCTGGGCGGCAAGGCAGCAGCGACCTCCTCACGTGTGACCGGCCCCCATAGGCACTCAGGAGCGACAGGCTCCGAGTGCGGGAGAAGGCGGTCACGGATGAAGCCAGCGGTGGAGATCGGCTTCTTCGTGAAGAGGTCCGCCCAGAAGTCCAGCAGACCGGGGATGTCGGGTGGCGGCTGCAGCAGGGTGCCGTCCAGCAAGCCGCGCACGCAACGTGCACGCGACCTGCGGAAGGCGTCCTGTGTCCGCGCGAACTCCCAGCGGCGCCGCTTGCGCTTCTGCAGCGGCGGGGCGGCAGGCGGCCGCTTGGATGATTGGCGCGGCCGCTGTGCCCTGGTGATCAACCTCTCCCCCCTGGACCCGACCGACGCAAGGGCATCCGGGAGCATGCCCAGGATGACATCGGGCGGCGTGCCCCGCCCCAGACCAATGACTCGATCCAGAGTCATAGTTACTCCCGCCGTTTACCCGCGCTTGCTTGAATTTCTTCACGTTGACATTCAGAGCACTGGGCAGAAATCACATTGCGTCAACACCCGCTAGGGCCATCGCAATGCTTTGTTTTAATTAGACAGTCGGATTCCCCCAGTCCGTGCCAGTTCTGAGTTGATCGTTGAATGGCGGCCGAAGAGAATCCGCGCACCCGCGCGCCCCCGGAGGAGCACGCTAAGGCGGACGCGGCCTCGCAGCAAGGAAGATCCGTGGGAGGCCAAGGCACGGGACCGAGCTCGGATCCTGCACGCAGGTTGAAGCACCGGGGCGCGAACGCCGCGCAGGCGCGCGCATCCTGCACCGCCGGCCAGCACGAGGCCGACCAACGGCGAGAGCAGACCACGCCCGCGCTAAACGCCCGCACTTACCGGCACCCCTACGGCACTCACCTCGCCCAGGCCCGGCACGTTAGCGCTGACCCACTTCCCGACCAAGCCCGACACGCCCCGATCCTCAGAGCCAATCCTTATCCCGAAGTTACGGATCCAATTTGCCGACTTCCCTTACCTACATTATTCTATCGACTAGAGGCTCTTCACCTTGGAGACCTGCTGCGGATATGGGTACGAACCGGCGCGACACCTCCACGTGGCCCTCTCCCGGATTTTCAAGGTCCGAGGGGAAGATCGGGACACCGCCGCAACTGCGGTGCTCTTCGCGTTCCAAACCCTATCTCCCTGCTAGAGGATTCCAGGGAACTCGAACGCTCATGCAGAAAAGAAAACTCTTCCCCGATCTCCCGACGGCGTCTCCGGGTCCTTTTGGGTTACCCCGACGAGCATCTCTAAAAGAGGGGCCCGACTTGTATCGGTTCCGCTGCCGGGTTCCGGAATAGGAACCGGATTCCCTTTCGCCCAACGGGGGCCAGCACAAAGCGCATCATGCTATGACGGCCCCCATCAACATCGGATTTCTCCTAGGGCTTAGGATCGACTGACTCGTGTGCAACGGCTGTTCACACGAAACCCTTCTCCGCGTCAGCCCTCCAGGGCCTCGCTGGAGTATTTGCTACTACCACCAAGATCTGCACCGACGGCGGCTCCAGGCAGGCTCACGCCCAGACCCTTCTGCGCCCACCGCCGCGACCCTCCTACTCGTCAGGGCTTCGCGGCCGGCCGCAAGGACCGGCCATGACTGCCAGACTGACGGCCGAGTATAGGCACGACGCTTCAGCGCCATCCATTTTCAGGGCTAGTTGCTTCGGCAGGTGAGTTGTTACACACTCCTTAGCGGATTCCGACTTCCATGGCCACCGTCCTGCTGTCTTAAGCAACCAACGCCTTTCATGGTTTCCCATGAGCGTCGATTCGGGCGCCTTAACTCGGCGTTTGGTTCATCCCACAGCGCCAGTTCTGCTTACCAAAAGTGGCCCACTTGGCACTCCGATCCGAGTCGTTTGCTCGCGGCTTCAGCATATCAAGCAAGCCGGAGATCTCACCCATTTAAAGTTTGAGAATAGGTTGAGGTCGTTTCGGCCCCAAGGCCTCTAATCATTCGCTTTACCGGATGAGACTCGTACGAGCACCAGCTATCCTGAGGGAAACTTCGGAGGGAACCAGCTACTAGATGGTTCGATTAGTCTTTCGCCCCTATACCCAGCTCCGACGATCGATTTGCACGTCAGAATCGCTACGGACCTCCATCAGGGTTTCCCCTGACTTCGTCCTGGCCAGGCATAGTTCACCATCTTTCGGGTCCCAACGTGTACGCTCTAGGTGCGCCTCACCTCGCAATGAGGACGAGACGCCCCGGGAGTGCGGAGGCCGCCGCCCCGTGAAGGGCGGGGAAGCCCCATCCTCCCTCGGC
>NW_026047782.1:0-5000 GCF_023864345.2 Schistocerca serialis cubense | reverse complement strand
GTTTATGGTTAGAACTAGGGCGGTATCTGATCGCCTTCGAACCTCTAACTTTCGTTCTTGATTAATGAAAACATACTTGGCAAATGCTTTCGCTTCTGTTCGTCTTGCGACGATCCAAGAATTTCACCTCTAACGTCGCAATACGAATGCCCCCGCCTGTCCCTATTAATCATTACCTCGGGTTCCGAAAACCAACAAAATAGAACCGAGGTCCTATTCCATTATTCCATGCACACAGTATTCAGGCGGGCTTGCCTGCTTTAAGCACTCTAATTTGTTCAAAGTAAACGTGCCGGCCCACCGAGACACTCAATAAAGAGCACCCTGGTAGGATTTCAACGGGGTCCGCCTCGGGACGCACGAGCACGCACGAGGCGGTCGCACGCCTTCGGCTCGCCCCACCGGCAGGACGTCCCACGATACATGCCAGTTAAACACCGACGGGCGGTGAACCAACAGCGTGGGACACAAATCCAACTACGAGCTTTTTAACCGCAACAACTTTAATATACGCTATTGGAGCTGGAATTACCGCGGCTGCTGGCACCAGACTTGCCCTCCAATAGATACTCGTTAAAGGATTTAAAGTGTACTCATTCCGATTACGGGGCCTCGGATGAGTCCCGTATCGTTATTTTTCGTCACTACCTCCCCGTGCCGGGAGTGGGTAATTTGCGCGCCTGCTGCCTTCCTTGGATGTGGTAGCCGTTTCTCAGGCTCCCTCTCCGGAATCGAACCCTGATTCCCCGTTACCCGTTACAACCATGGTAGGCGCAGAACCTACCATCGACAGTTGATAAGGCAGACATTTGAAAGATGCGTCGCCGGTACGAGGACCGTGCGATCAGCCCAAAGTTATTCAGAGTCACCAAGGCAAACGGACCGGACGAGCCGACCGATTGGTTTTGATCTAATAAAAGCGTCCCTTCCATCTCTGGTCGGGACTCTGTTTGCATGTATTAGCTCTAGAATTACCACAGTTATCCAAGTAACGTGGGTACGATCTAAGGAACCATAACTGATTTAATGAGCCATTCGCGGTTTCACCTTAATGCGGCTTGTACTGAGACATGCATGGCTTAATCTTTGAGACAAGCATATGACTACTGGCAGGATCAACCAGGGAGCTGCGTCAACTAGAGCTGAGCAGCCGGCCGCCCGGGAGTGTGTCCCGGGGGCCCGCGCGAACACGCAAGCGTCCGCTCAATTATTCTGCAAACAGGAGGAGGCTGAGCTCCCCTGCACAACACACCTCGAAACCCTCTCAGGTCCCGGCGGCGCGCAGCGCCGTCCTAAGTACTTGGTCGGGTTCGAGAGAGGCGCAATCGCCCGGAGTTAGGCGAGTAGACGCTTTAGGTGCGACCACCCGTGCTCCCAACTGAGCTTGCCGCTGCCGACAGAGGCCCGGGAGCGTGCTGTCGTGGCATTGCCGGCGGGAGACAACACGCGCCACCTACGGTGACCGGCAGCTCCAACGCCAGCGCCACAGAAGGACAAAAGCCCCACTTGGGTGCCGAAGCGAACTCTCCCAGCACAGCGCACGCGCCAACACGTCCGCACAGCTGCGATACAAACCACCTGCGAGAACCGCTGGGGCGACCGAGCAGCAGACGGCGTCGCGGCGCCGAGCGCCGGGCGGCGGCGCATCCTCAGCGCACACAGTCCTCAATCGGACCAGCACACTGCAGATGGCCACCGCGCTTCGCACCGGGCCCGCGAGGACCTACTTTGGCCGCAAGGCGCCGCGAGCAGGGGGCGCCGGCGCGCAGCTGCGCCGCCTGCCGCGTCCGTCGGCCGGCGCGCCTGCCACTGGCCGCCCCCACCAGCCGGCTGTAGCGCGTGCGCCCACGCACCGCGCTGCCAGCACGCCGGGCGGCCCCCCCTCACCGGCCGGGGACGGTCCCACCCAGCCACCGCCGCGTATCGCCTCACACCCAGATCCCCTTTCGCGTTCGTGGGCATGGTGGGTCCCCTTTCACGTTCGTGGGCATGGTGGGTATCCCTGAAACAACCGGTTAATAGCTCGACCGATCGTCGCCAACACTGATTCACCTCTAGCGAGAACAACCGCACCACAACGGGTTACCTGTTGTTCATTTGCGTAACGTCACCAGCAAACGTAGACGTCCATCGCCATTTGCAACGAGTATTGCATGCCTGTGTCAGGTGTCACAACACACTACGTCTGCCCACATAGACGCAACAACATGTGCACGCCTCGAGAACACGTGGAAGGTAGCCCCCGTACGTATGCGGTGTCCATTGCGCGAACGACTGTCAGCCGGCCTCTGCAGGATGTCGCAGATGTGGAACGCGGTGCAACATGCTATCACGGTGTGTGAGAAGAGACGACTACGTCCGAATACACGCTCCACTACATCAACAGACTGCTCATGCTGATCGCCATCCAGGGCGTCCGTTCCTCCCACACGTCTGAATGGCGTACCACACTGCAATCCAGCTCTTATAGGGAGACGACACGTAGCTGCGTGCACAATATTTGGACTGTATGGTCTGCCGTTGCTAGGCGCAGTCGTCGTACGGTCACACATGTGCCACGATGTATCATTCAGTACATACGGACCAATGTGCAGTACAGTTTGTGGGTTTTGCGTACATCGGCGGACAGGTGACAGGCCGTACCACAACGTAGGCTGAGTACGTCGGCATGCGAAGGGCATTGAACATGCAAACTTCTCAACGACCAGCTTGCGAAGGCAGGGGGGAAGGGGGGGGGGCATGTACGTCCTGCTGCTATCCACATTACAGTGTATAGCAGGAGCATGTGGAAAGTCAGCAACACCTGCAAGGTGTTTAACATGACGCGATACACAGGGGACCGGGCAGTGCGAATAGCGAACTATATTGCGAGGGTTGCGGTTAGGCAACACTACACTAATTTAACGAGTTGCATAACAATTACAGAGCAGGTTCAGCGACAACGTGCGTCAGGTTAAGGCGCAATATAGGTTAGGTTGAGGCACAATATAGGTTAGGTTAAGGCACAACATGGGTTACGTTAAGGCACAAATTGGGTTACGTTAAGGCACAACATGGGTTACGTTAAGGCACAACATGGGTTACGTTAAGGCACAAATTAGGTTACGTTAAGGCACAAATTAGGTTACGTTAAGGCACAAATTAGGTTACGTGTTAAGGCACCAAATTAGGTTACGTTAAGGCACAAATTAGGTTACGTTAAGGCACAAAATTAGGTTACGTTAAGGCACAAATTAGGTTACGTTAAGGCACAAATTAGGTTACGTTAAGGCACAAATTAGGTTACGTTAAGGCACAAATGTAGGTTACTCGTTAAGGCACAAATTAGGTTACGTTAAGGCACAAATTAGGTTACGTTAAGGCAACAAATTAGGTTACGTTAAGGCACAAATTAGGTTACGTTAAGGCACAAATTAGGTTACGTTAAGGCACAAATTAGGTTACGTTAAGGCACAAATTAGGTTACGTTAAGGCACAAATTAGGTTACGTTAAGGCACAAATCTAGGTTACGTTAAGGCACAAATTAGGTTACGTTAAGGCACAAATTAGGTTACGTTAAGGCACAAATTAGGTTACGTTAAGGTACAATATGGGTTAGGTTAAGGTACAATATGGGTTAGGTTAAGGTACAATATGGGTTAGGTTAAGGTACAATATGGGTTAGGTTAAGGTACAATATGGGTTAGGTTAAGGCACAACGTAGGTTAGGTTAAGGCACAACATAGGTTAGGTTAAGGCACAACATAGGTTAGGTTAAGGCACAACATAGGTTAGGTTAAGGCACAACATAGGTTAGGTTAAGGCACAACATAGGTTAGGTTAAGGCACAACATAGGTTAGGTTAGGCACAACATAGGTTAGGTTAAGGCACAACATAGGTTAGGTTAAGGCACAACATAGGTTAGGTTAAGGCACAACATAGGTTAGGTTAAGGCACAACGTAGGTAGGTTAAGGCACAACGTAGGTTAGGTTAAGGCACAACGTAGGTTAGGTTAAGGCACAACGTAGGTTAGGTTAAGGCACAACGTAGGTTAGGTTAAGGCACAACGTAGGTTAGGTTAAGGCACAACGTAGGTTAGGTTAAGGCACAACGTAGGTTAGGTTAAGGCACAACGTAGGTTAGGTTAAGGCACAACGTAGGTTAGGTTAAGGCACAACGTAGGTTAGGTTAAGGCACAACGTAGGTTAGGTTAAGGCACAACGTAGGTTAGGTTAAGGCACAACGTAGGTTAGGTTAAGGCACAACGTAGGTTAGGTTAAGGCACAACGTAGGTTAGGTTAAGGCACAACGGTTAGTAGGCACAACGTAGGTTAGGTTAAGGCACAACGTAGGTTAGGTTAAGGCACAACGTAGGTTAGGTTAAGGCACAACGTAGGTTAGGTTAAGGCACAACGTAGGTTAGGTTAAGGCAAAACGTAGGTTAGGTTAAGGCACAACGTAGGTTAGGTTAAGGCACAACGTAGGTTAGGTTAAGGCACAACGTAGGTTAGGTTAAGGCACAACGTAGGTTAGGTTAAGGCACAACGTAGGTTAGGTTAAGGCACAACATAGGTTAGGTTAAGGCACAACATAGGTTAGGTTAAGGCACAACATAGGTTAGGTTAAGGCACAACATAGGTTAGTGGTTAAGGCACAACATAGGGTTAGGTTAAGGCACACACATAGGTTAGGTTAAGGCACAACGTAGGTTAGGTTAAGGCACAACGTAGGTTAGGTTAAGGCACAACGTAGGTAGGTTAAGGCACAACGTAGGTTAGGTGTAAGGACAACGTAGGTTAGGTTAAGGTACAACGTAGGTTAGGTTAAGGTACAACGTAGGTTAGGTTAAGGTACAACGTAGGTTAGGTTAAGGTACAACGTAGGTTAGGTTAAGGTACAACGTAGGTTAGGTTAAGGTACAACGTAGTTAGGTTAAGGTACAACGTTAGGTTAGAGGTTAAGGTACAACGTAGGTTAGTGAAGGCGCAATGTAGGTTAGGTTAAGGTACGATATACCT
>NW_026047781.1:0-33477 GCF_023864345.2 Schistocerca serialis cubense | reverse complement strand
TCTAAAGTAACTTTTGTCTCTTAACGAAAAACATTCACTTTTTAAAGACTACTTCCTATGGCATTTCCCTCCAAGGAGTGCAATTAATTACCAGCCAGCACTCATTCATTGCACACAGCTGTGTAAGGGGTATCTACAATTGAGGAGCGGATATAAATGCAATTTTTTGTTTTTTTTTTTTTTTGTGTGTGTGTGTTGTAACCTCCCAGCAAAATTTAAAATAATGGACAATGTTATTTACGGATGCTAATGGACATTGCGCTAATTGTAACCTCGCCCACAATGAGAGGTATTGAAAATGGCAACAAAAATGTGAAATTCGCAATCTGACTCAAATATAAAGTCTTCACACAACATTTACAAACGTCCGTTCAGTGACAAGAAACTTCAATTAAACCGAAATATCGGTCTTTGGCCCTGTGCAAAACAATCAGAATTAAAGTCTTACCTCCGAATAAATGGATGTCACATTTCTGCTCTGGTTGTTGCGCAGCGCTTGGAGGAACTGCATTTGCAAATAATAATATTCTCTTTTTTTGTGATTTTAGTGACATTTTTCTTCAAAGCAGTGGAATGAAATGTGAAGTGCAACGAACTCTTTAGTTCAATAACAAATTAAATGTTTGAAAAATGCTTTTGAAATAAAAATTATTATTGGGGAACTTGTTGGAGAATAATTACACTTTTTCATTATCTAATGATTATATTAATTAACAGTATACCTTATTCACCATCTTGACCAGTGTTGCCGACCACCTACATAACCGCACTCGGCTGCTACTACTGACCGACCGCTCTGCATGACGACTATTAGCGTACTGCACGCGACGACTACTGACAGAGTACAGCCCTCAACTACACAGAGCTACGGACTCGCAACGACTACTGACAGACAGACTGACTGACTGAGAACCGCTCGCAACACTCGCGCAGTCCAGCGCAAACTCTCTGGTCACAGATGCTACAACGTCTCGCCATCGCTACTATGTTACATACGTGTTTCAGTGTCTTTTTCATTGGGGTAACGATCTTTGGCTCTTTTTATTCTGAATACAGGGCCAAAGGTCAACGCTGCTGCCCTTATACAATTTATCAGGTTTCATTATGTCTGTTGCAATGTTACATACGGTTCACTCTTTCATTAATATTACCGTTGGGTTTGTTTTGTAGGGACGTTAACATTCTGGCACATTTTTATTATCATCGGACTCTCTGCTATTTGTGCAGGGAGGTTATACCTGGGTCCATTTCCATTTCCATTTACATTTTAATATTGATAGACTTTTTGTTTTCTTTTTTGTTTCTTGTTGTTTTTCCTTCTTTTTTTTTTGTTGTTTTTTTTTTTTTTGTTTTGTTTTTCCCGCTCTCACCACCACCGCCGCATCACGCCTTCCGTTTTCTTGGTTTCTTTTCTGTTCTTCAACTGCTTCAACATCACCGCGCCCCATTTCCACACCACAGCCATCAGCCTCCAAGACGGGCGGGCGCAGTGTGCCATTTCCGGCGCACAAGCACACCCGTACGGTACTCTCCTCGCCCCCACGCCACCAACAACACAGCGACCACGCGGCTTTCAGGCATGGCACGGCACGGCACGGCACGGCACGGCACGGCACGGCACGGCACGGCACCGGCGAAATGCGCCGCCCCCGCCCCTCCGCGCATCCGTCCGTCTCGCCACGTTCACTGACAGCCGCGTCTGCGGCTACACCACGACAACCACAACACAACACCGCTCCCCTCCCTGGCAACTCACATTGTTTTTCTCCTCCTCTTTTGCACAAACCACAACGCCGAGCACAGGCGCAAGCCACCCACACCGCGCCCCTCCCCGTCCCGTCTTTGGCCGCCGCTCCTCGTTTCCTCGTTTGCCCCCTCCCATCTCCCGAAATGCCATGCCAGCAGCGTTACGCATGCCCCTCCCCTGTCCACACAACACTACCGCCTAACGAACAGCCTTTTCCGGGCCACATCCAGGGCACGCCCACCTCCAAACACTGCCAATTCACGGACGCACACACTCACTCACTTTCTCGACACCTTTCTGTACGGAGGGTGCGTCATCTCGACCGTGACAGAGTGACGGCAACTATCGACGATCCATTTCCCCCCACTGGTAAAACATGTCCACTAACACCTACATACATCATTCAAGTACACAGACAATAGCATACACACAATGGGAGGGCACACGAACATGGACGGCACGGCACTGTCATACACTCTTCCTCAGAACCATATCAACAAACGTTACGTACATCCGGGAAAGCGAAAGCGAACGCGAAAGCGAAAGCAAAAGCAAAAGCAAAGGCAAAGCCCAATGCAGCCGTCAAAGGTAACGTTCACCACGGCAGACACTTGCAGCCGCGCCGCCGTTAAACGCATTTCAGTGCGGCTCCAATACGCCTCCGACACGGGAACGTTCCGTTGCTCTACGAATGCGTTTCTCCCCTTTTTCCCTTCCTCTCTCTTTTGCCCCCCCCCCTCCTTGCACTCTCGCCTCATTCCTCACGTTCTGCCCAGACATTCGACCGATCAAAGTCAACCTTTCGTTACCGTTCTCAGCGCGACGGTGTACAACAGTATGACGGGTGTGCCCAAGACTTCGGTTCAGTTGCGTGACGCCGGTCTATCGCGCCGATCGACAGTTACTCAGGGGGCGACGGATCGGACCACGTCACCGACACACAAAACACTTTCAAACAAACAAATACATACCGGATGGACACAGACAAACACGTGTACAGACATTCGCCAAACAAACGACCGCCGCCGCCGCCGTCGTCGTCTAGCGTGCATCTTGAATGACGACATCGGTGTGCGTGCGTCGTACGCAATCAGTCAGACACGGCTATCAAACATCAGAGTCGAATGGTACATCATCGTGCGTGTCGCCGTACACGTACAGTACAATACAACAACAATGCGTCTTAATGGCACGTTCATTTCAACGTCACTCACACACCTCCACGCTGCAGTTACGTCGCACCATTGTCAAACTCGGCGTACAGCAAAGGGAATAGTGGGCGGCAAAAAAAACCAAACAAAAACATTTCACATTTCACCCTCGCCATGTATGATGTGCAAAAAAACAAACCCGCAAACGGCCGTCGTTACGGTGACACAAAAGTCGCCGATCACACTGTCCCCCCCTCGCAGACGGGTCTCACACACACACACACACCAACAACACCAATGGGTCAAAAACCACGCCAACGAGGCGTGCCACCATTCCACGCCACGGCGACCAACCTCGTGGCCGTACCCCGCGCAACACGCTTTGACGCGCCCCCCCACCCACAATCAAAATGCACACACACACATCACAGCCGTCCACACAAACAACAACAATTCCGCCCTTCCCGCAAAAGGCAAGTTGGTGGCCCTGAAAAGGGCCGTTTTGCCGCTCTCGCAACGGAGGAGCCTTCTCCATCCTTCCTTCCATTCCAGAGCCACCTCCTTACTTGGAGCTCGTGTACTTGGTCACCGCCTTCGTGCCCTCGCTCACGGCGTGCTTGGCCAGCTCGCCAGGCAGCAACAGCCGCACAGCGGTCTGGATCTCGCGGGACGTGATGGTCGAGCGCTTGTTGTAGTGCGCCAGGCGAGAAGCCTCGGCCGCAATGCGCTCGAAAATGTCGTTCACGAAGCTGTTCATGATGCTCATCGCCTTCGACGAGATGCCCGTGTCAGGGTGCACCTGCTTCAGCACCTTGTAGATGTAGATGGCATAGCTCTCCTTCCTCTTGCGCTTCTTCTTCTTGTCGCCCTTCGAAATGTTCTTCTGCGCCTTGCCAGCCTTCTTGGCGGCCTTCCCGCTAGTCTTGGGCGGCATCTCGAACCAACGTACGGCAGCAGCAACACCAGTAGCAAGCGCTCCGCTCTAGTCAGCGTCTCCCCACACAGTGGCACCCGCCGCCAGCCGCCGCCGCACCTTTACCAGCTCGCCCTGTTGCGGCCGCCGACCAATGGGGCGCGCGCGCAACCGGCCGCCGCACCCGAGCCCATAAAGCACCCCCACCCCGGCTGCGCCGGCACGCACTCCGCTGCTCGACTCGCTGCCGCTCGCACCGGTCGTTTTCGTTTCCGTTTCGTGTGCACCGTCGCTAGCCCATCGCCATGTCCGGACGCGGAAAGGGAGGCAAAGTCAAGGGCAAGTCAAAGTCCCGCTCAAGCAGGGCTGGGCTCCAGTTCCCGGTCGGCAGAATCCACCGCCTCCTGCGCAAGGGAAACTACGCAGAGCGCGTCGGCGCCGGGGCGCCCGTCTACCTCGCCGCCGTCATGGAGTACCTCGCGGCTGAGGTGCTCGAGCTGGCCGGAAACGCGGCCCGCGACAACAAGAAGACGCGCATCATCCCGCGCCACCTGCAGCTTGCCATCCGCAACGACGAGGAGCTCAACAAGCTCCTGTCGGGCGTCACCATCGCACAGGGTGGTGTCCTGCCCAACATCCAGGCCGTCCTGCTGCCAAAGAAGACCGAGAAGAAGGCCTAAAGGAGGCCAGGCAATCGCAGCGCCGCGTGCTCCCCTGCACGCAACGCGCTTTGCCGGCTCGGCTCGGCCCACAACAATCGGCCCTTTTCAGGGCCACCACACACACCTACGTCCAAAGCAAAATTTCAGTCGTCCTCGCCGCACCTTGTTTTGTTTTAACTTTGCACTGTCACAGCACAGCCGCCGCCGGCGCACGTCCGCCATCTTGTCGTCCACACAGCCCGTGTGGCCCAACACACACACATTTTGCACGGTCGCAGTCGCCTTCCAAACCGACAACGGCAGCAATAATGACCATTGTTAAAGGGAGGCGTGTCGACACACCGCCCTCCACTCCCGCGCGCAACGGCCGTCGACACGAACGAAACAGCTGATCCGGCCGCCTATGCCCACACGCCTTGCCTCGGAAACCCCAACGCCGCCGCAAACAAACACACAGAGACAAACCACGCAAGCAAATAATCACCGCCTCTCGCACAACAACACACAGCCCGCCATCTCCGTCGCGATCGATACAAAGACACACAAACGAAGCAGCTCCACACACAGCCAGCCACATGACACGTTTCCTTTCCTTCTCCCCTCCCAGTCACATCACGTCGCTCAAACGGAAAGAAAGAAAGAAAGAAACAAACAAACAAACAACACAGCGCACACACGCAGCAACAACAACACAGACTCTTTCGCACTTTTCAACTTCCGAACAGTGTGGTGGCCCTGAAAAGGGCCGTTTTCTAGTCTCTCCCACCCACAAGCACGGCCGCGGGAAGGCCAGCGCCCGCTGCGACGCAGCCTAACCGCCGAAACCGTACAGGGTGCGCCCCTGCCTCTTCAGGGCGTACACCACGTCCATGGCCGTCACAGTCTTGCGCTTGGCGTGCTCAGTGTACGTCACCGCGTCGCGGATCACGTTCTCCAGGAACACCTTCAGCACCCCGCGGGTCTCCTCGTAGATCAGACCAGAGATGCGCTTCACGCCGCCCCTGCGAGCCAGGCGGCGGATGGCGGGCTTCGTGATGCCCTGGATGTTGTCGCGCAACACCTTGCGGTGCCGCTTGGCGCCACCCTTGCCGAGCCCCTTTCCTCCCTTGCCGCGGCCTGTCATCCTTCCTTCCTCGGGCAAAGCAAAACGTGCACAAACAGCAGCTGCAGCGGCTGGCGAGTCGGCTACGGTCTGCGCCCAGCGCGCCCGCCGCCCCCCTATATAGACTCTGGCCCGCCCTCCCCCCACCACGCGCAACCGAGGGCATATAAGCGCAGCACGGAGGCGCGCGGGCCCGTTGTCAAGGCAGCACCGGACGCCGCGCCGCACCTAACCTCCACGCACGCCGCTCCGCTACCGCTACCGCTACCGCCATGGCCCGCACAAAGCAAACGGCCCGCAAGTCCACCGGCGGAAAGGCGCCGCGCAAACAGCTCGCCACCAAGGCGGCGAGGAAGAGCGCGCCCGCCACCGGAGGCGTCAAGAAGCCCCACCGCTACAGGCCGGGCACCGTCGCCCTGCGAGAAATCAGGCGCTACCAGAAGAGCACAGAGCTGCTCATCCGCAAGCTGCCATTCCAGCGCCTAGTGCGCGAGATCGCCCAGGACTTCAAGACCGACCTGCGCTTCCAGAGCTCCGCAGTCATGGCCCTGCAGGAGGCCAGCGAGGCCTACCTCGTCGGCCTCTTCGAAGACACCAACCTGTGCGCAATCCACGCCAAGCGCGTCACCATCATGCCCAAGGACATCCAGCTCGCGCGCCGCATCCGCGGCGAGCGCGCCTAAACCGCGCCGCGGCACCGCACCGCACAAACAAAAACGGCCCTTTTCAGGGCCACTAACATCTCTCCGTCGCGAGCAAACTTTGTCGGTCGCCTGCCTCTCGCCCCGCAACCCAAAAACAAAACAAAAAACCACCACTTCCCGTCCGTCCGCCACACCCGCTCACTCTGCCTGCCTGCTAGCAGCGCGCAACAATCACACATCATCCCTCCCCGGCGCTCAAAGCGCACAATACCCAACGGCCGACGTCACACCGCACGGGTGGCTGGCCGGCCGCCGCTTTCGTTTCGAAAACAAAAAAAACCCGCACTCCACTCCGACGGCCAACGGCCAGGCAGGCGCGCTCGCTCGCTCTACACGCCACCGAAATCCCCGCCGACTCCTTCCGCATCTCAACGTGCCCCCCGTTGCAAAACATCACACACACACACACACACAAAGGAACAAAACAAAACAAAGACCAGACACGACTCGACAAGACAGACATCCGAGAAGAACGAACGCAGGCAAGCCAACCAACGTATTCAAACAAAACAACGCGACAGAAAACCAACCGTCGGCCGCCGCCACAAACACGGCGACAATCAACCACGACAACAACAACACCGCTTACCGCTACCGCCGCCCACACCCGCCACCGACCCCCGCAATCCAACCACCACGGCACGCAAACAGCATCCCCACGGGCATACAGAAACGCCAGACAGACACCCACACCAAACGCAACACGACAATCAAAACCTTCCCCGACGTGCTTTGATGGCCCTGAGAAGGGCCGTTTTGGGCCGCGCGTCTCTTGCGCGCCACTAGACGACGACGGGGGGTGGGGACGACGGAGTCAAGCGCCAAACCCTTCCATTCCCATCTCTTTCTCCTCTACTCTACTTCTTCTTCTTGGGCGAAGCCTTCGCCTTAGACGGCGTCGTCGCCTTCTTCGGGCGCGGCGCCTTCGGCTTCTTCGTCGGAACCTTGGCGGCCTTCTTCGCCTTCGACGGCGACTTGGCCTTGGCCGGCTTGGCCGCAGCCGCCTTCTTCGCACCCGCGGGAGCGGCCGACGCCGCAGACGCCTTCTTGGCGGCGCCCGCCTTCCGACCGGTCGCCGCCTTCACGCCACCAGCCTTCTTTGCGCCGGCCGCACGGGCGCCCTTCTTCTCCTTGCTGGCCGGAGCGGCGCGCTTCTTCTTGGCACCGCCAGCACGAGCCTTGCCGCCCTCGGCCGCCCCCCCGCCGCCGGCGCCGGCAAGCTTGAACGAGCCGGACGCGCCCTTCCCCTTCGTCTGCACCAGCTCGCCCGCCACGACGGCCGACTTGAGGTACTTCTTGATAAACGGCGCCAGCTTCTCCGCGTCCAGCTTGTAGTGCGCGGCTATGTACTTCTTGATCGCCTGCAGCGACGACCCGCCGCGCTCCTTCAGACTCTTGATGGCGGCCGTCACCATCTCAGAGGTGCGCGGGTGCGCAGGCTTGGCGCGCGGCTTCTTCGCAGACGACGCAGACTTGGCCTTCTTCGTAGTGCCGGTGGCGGCGGGTGCCGCAGCAGTCTCGTTCGTAGCCGCCTGATCTGCCATTTCGACGACGCGCGTAACACACAGCGAGAGCGAGCGGGACGGCAGGCACGCAAGCACAGCACAGCAGCAGAGCAGAGAATCACAAGGCCCAGCCAGTGTCGCGGGCGGGCGCGGACGGCCGAGAGAGCGGCCGCCACTCTGCGCGCCGCCGCGCCGCGCCTCCCGCGCTTGCTACCGCCCAACGTCCGACAGCCTGTGCGGAGCAGCCCCAAACCTGCGCCACAACCGCCCGCGCCTTTCAAACCACCGAGGATGGGGCTACACACAGCCACACCACAGTCGCCAACCAGTCGCCACGGCAGCGCCGCAAACCACGGCCAAACTGCAGCTACCGCGCGCTACAGCCTGGGTCGGCCCGCCGAGAATCGCCGCCCCCGCCCAAATGCCGCCCCCACAGCCCCAGCCGACGACCCGCCACAATGGCCAAACCTTCGGCAAAACTCCCACACCGTCGCCGCGGCAGCCCGGCCAGCGCGGCCGGCGCCACAGCCACACAAGCCGAGGCGTGCGGCGATGACGGCCGTGCAAACGCGCCTCCGCCGCCCCATCGCCTTCCGTCGCCCTCCCGCCGTTTCCCGATCGGCCCGCAGCCGTCGGGCCACATCGCGCGCCGTCCTCCTCCTCTCGCCCGCCAACATTCACAGCCGTTTCTCAACAATTGCCCGCCGCAAACGGACGCCGCCTGCGCAACAGGCGCCGCCGCCCCTCGCCGCTTCCGACCCAACCCCTCGACCGAGGCAAACCGCAATCCGAATCTACAGACCAACCCAATCTGCCGTCAAGCACACACGACAGCCGACCTTACACGTTACGCGTTACACATTACGTTTACACGTCTACGTTAGGTTAGGTTAGGTGGACGTGGGTTAGGTTAAGGGGACTTGGGTTAGGTTAAGCGTCAAACTTAGGTTAAGCATTCAAACACGTCAGGCGTCAGAGGTTAGGTTAGGTTAGGTTACACGTTAGGTTAAGGGGTCGGTGCTAGGTTAAGAAGCGTCAAACGTAGGTTAGAAAAGCGTTCAAACGTGAGGCGTGAGCCGGACAGCTTACCTTACGTAGACGTTAGGGGCTCACAGGCTGAGCTCACCTCGCCACACCACAGGTTAGGTTCGGTTCGGTTCGGTTCGCTCGGCTCAGCGTAAAGCGCCGAGGTCAGGGTTACGTTCGTTCACCTTCGGGCGCCACACTTTCGGTTGAAAGGTCGCGACGGGACGGACGTCGGCAGGCACGCCGCAAACGAACAAAAAAAACGTACAGACGACGTCGGAAACCGCCGACAGACGGGGGAGCAGCACGACCACGACCAGACACCGAGCGCGAACGAGACACACGCGAACCACCCCCACCGGCCAAAGGGCACCACACAACAACCCAGAGCACCACGTGTCGACACCAGAGCAACCCGCCGCTCACGCGACATGGCTGGCACCGAAGGGCAACCGCCCGCAACTGCGCTTTCCGCGCCGGCCCGGATGCACGTCGTGCTACAACAACACCACTACCGTACACAGCCGCTGTTCACAACATCACTATCAATGGCGCGCCCGCGGCTCGCCGCCGTCGCAGTCGCAGCCCCAACGCCAGCACTTTTGCACCACCATTCACACGCACCGCAACACAGCTCGCCGACACAGCCGAACAAAACAAACACCACACAACAACAGCAACAACGCCGCCGCCTCTACTTGTGCCGGCGACCCACCCCGCCGATGGCGCACCTTTCGCCAGCCGGCAATCGACACACACGCACCCACCCACCGGGGCCCAGTGCAAAAAACAAAAAAAAACACACAAAAACAAAAAAATCAAACGACACGGGAAGCGCACACCGCCACTTCGCGCGCACGCCACCAACCAGTCGTCGTCTCAAAATAACAAACACAAACACAATAAACTAACAACTAGGGCAACACAAAACAAAAACGCCTCGCACGAACCGCCCACAAAAAGGACAAGCACACGCACAGCCTCTGCTGACGACCACGACGCAGCGGCACGCTGCTCCTGTCCCGCGCCCCGCGCCCCACTCGATTCACAACTCACGCGACACCGTCAACGACGGGCTCGCTTCCCGCAACCTACCACCTTTCCGCCACGACGCACAGCCCCAGCCCCACCCGACGACGCCCGTGGCAACGACTGCACTTTCACCACCGCCTCCCCCTTCCCCCCCAAAACAACACACACACACACACACACAGCCAGCCAAAAACGCACTCGCGACCCACACATGCACGTGCATCGGCACACGCCAACCAGTCAACGTCGACAACCACACGCAAGGCTCGAAACGAAACCGGCGTCCTTCCACGTTGCCATCAAGCTACGCGACACAAGACACAAGGAACCAACACAACAGCCGGCCCCACTAATTCCCACTCTCACGCCGCAAAAAGCACACCGAAACCGCCAAACGCACGCACATTCCCCTTCGCACCGACACCACCGACCGGCTCGCTACCACACACCTCTCGGCAGCCGTTTCACGCCAATTCGCCACACCGCCCACACAGTCGACAAGCGCCCGCCCTGTACGGCACACGCAACGACGCAGCGCAGCAAAGGGCGCCCGCAACACATACCTCTCCGCCGCCCGACGCGCCAACCGCCACACCACACCGCCAGCCACTCGCAAATTGTGCACTGCCACCAGCCACACGTCCAACACGCCGCGCCGCCTCCGGCCACCCGCCAGGGGGCGCTCACGTCCGCGACAACAGCGCGGCCCGCCGGGCCGGGCCGAACCGAACCGAGCCGCCGCTGCTCTGCACTCGGCACGGCCACACCCTGCTGCAGACCGGGCTCGTCCCTCTGTACGCGTCTGCCTGCGCATCAACACAACACGACCTTTTTTTTTTTTCTCTCTCTACCGCCATCCCTCCTTCTCGCGTTTTACTCGTTGTTGCAGCAGCGGCGCACACCTACACATCCACAGCCCCAGCCGAGCCGGCCTCACCTCAGGGCCCGCCGCCAGCGTCTCCTCCTCGGGCACAGGTGCGGTGCTGTGGCCGCCCATCCAACCGCATTGCTGGCCGTCCAGCCACCAGGCGTTCCCACTGCCGCGAGCCACGCCGCGCACCGACCCTGCTGCAGAAAACGAAGCATAGCCAGAGACCGACCGATACACAAAGCAAGCCGTCGCCTCGCCTCTTGTCCTTCCTGCCTTCCTTCCGCCCCCGCCCTTCTCACACCACCGCCTCTCCACTTTCGCCCACCCCCCCCTCCTTTTCTTTTTTTTTTTTTTTGTTTCTTTCTTTCTTTCTTTCTCTCCTTCCCGCCATGGCGGTTACGGCACCGCCTGCAGCGGCAGATTTTTTGCGCCCACACGCCTACTCCTACCACCATTAACCTTGCCCTGCCCTGCCCATCAACGTCGCAGTCGAACCGACGCGTGCCAACACACTGCCCACGTTCCTTTCTCTTTTCGGCCTACGCCCATTACGCGCCGCCGCCACAGCACCTTCCCTTCCCACAACACACCGACGTCATCACACGCACCCAAAACAGGGGCCACGACCGTGTTCCTCGCCCACTCCCATCCCGCACGGTACGCACATTCCCAACTACTACCGCGCACCCTCCCTTTCCAATCTGTGTGTCTCTGTGTCTGTGTCCTGTCCGCGCGTGACGCCTCTCAACATCCGCCGTCCCCCGTCCCGTTTTCGCCCCCATGCCGTCGTCGCGCCGCCTCCTCCCCGTCCACCGCCGCCCCTGTCCGCCCCGCACCACACCATACACCGCTGCTTGTCCCGGCCGTTGCCACCAAAGGCGCCGACCGCAAACGCGCCACGCCGCAGCCCCCGTGCGTCTCGCGCTCGCTTGCATCTCCGTGCCGACGCTGCCTCTCTTCCCACTCGCACTCGACCTCGACAACACAGTCTTTGGCTCCGCCACTGCGTGTTCCGGTGGTACGCACGCTGCAACACGTATGTATTCATTACCAGAGCGATGGCGAGGCATGACAGCATCTCTGTCTGACCAGAGAGTTCTTTATCGCTGCTAGTCGGCGCTTGGACCGCGCCAGACGACAGTAGTGGCACGCACCGGGTCGCCAGGAACAGTTGTTATATATATTGTAGCGCGAGTCGGGAGAGGTAGTAGTCGGTCGACAGTAGTAGCGGGTCGACGGTTGTACTGAGCGGGCGTCGGCGGCGTGCTCTGCTCGTCTCGCGACTCTGGTCACGGTTCGGGACGATGTATAGTATATTGTGTTATAATCAAAAGGTGGTGTGACGCTGCATTGCGCAAATCTGATAACGTATGTTCATTGTACTTCTTTTGTTCAACAACAAAAGCCCCACTATTACTTTTTTTCTAAAGTAACTTTTGTCTCTTAACGAAAAACATTCACTTTTTAAAGACTACTTCCTATGGCATTTCCCTCCAAGGAGTGCAATTAATTACCAGCCAGCACTCATTCATTGCACACAGCTGTGTAAGGGGTATCTACAATTGAGGAGCGGATATAAATGCAATTTTTTGTTTTTTTTTTTTTTTGTGTGTGTGTGTTGTAACCTCCCAGCAAAATTTAAAATAATGGACAATGTTATTTACGGATGCTAATGGACATTGCGCTAATTGTAACCTCGCCCACAATGAGAGGTATTGAAAATGGCAACAAAAATGTGAAATTCGCAATCTGACTCAAATATAAAGTCTTCACACAACATTTACAAACGTCCGTTCAGTGACAAGAAACTTCAATTAAACCGAAATATCGGTCTTTGGCCCTGTGCAAAACAATCAGAATTAAAGTCTTACCTCCGAATAAATGGATGTCACATTTCTGCTCTGGTTGTTGCGCAGCGCTTGGAGGAACTGCATTTGCAAATAATAATATTCTCTTTTTTTGTGATTTTAGTGACATTTTTCTTCAAAGCAGTGGAATGAAATGTGAAGTGCAACGAACTCTTTAGTTCAATAACAAATTAAATGTTTGAAAAATGCTTTTGAAATAAAAATTATTATTGGGGAACTTGTTGGAGAATAATTACACTTTTTCATTATCTAATGATTATATTAATTAACAGTATACCTTATTCACCATCTTGACCAGTGTTGCCGACCACCTACATCACACAACCGCACTCGGCTGCTACTACTGACCGACCGCTCTGCATGACGACTATTAGCGTACTGCACGCGACGACTACTGACAGAGTACAGCCCTCAACTACACAGAGCTACGGACTCGCAACGACTACTGACAGACAGACTGACTGACTGAGAACCGCTCGCAACACTCGCGCAGTCCAGCGCAAACTCTCTGGTCACAGATGCTACAACGTCTCGCCATCGCTACTATGTTACATACGTGTTTCAGTGTCTTTTTCATTGGGGTAACGATCTTTGGCTCTTTTTATTCTGAATACAGGGCCAAAGGTCAACGCTGCTGCCCTTATACAATTTATCAGGTTTCATTATGTCTGTTGCAATGTTACATACGGTTCACTCTTTCATTAATATTACCGTTGGGTTTGTTTTGTAGGGACGTTAACATTCTGGCACATTTTTATTATCATCGGACTCTCTGCTATTTGTGCAGGGAGGTTATACCTGGGTCCATTTCCATTTCCATTTACATTTTAATATTGATAGACTTTTTGTTTTCTTTTTTGTTTCTTGTTGTTTTTCCTTCTTTTTTTTTGTTGTTTTTTTTTTTTTTGTTTTGTTTTTCCCGCTCTCACCACCACCGCCGCATCACGCCTTCCGTTTTCTTGGTTTCTTTTCTGTTCTTCAACTGCTTCAACATCACCGCGCCCCATTTCCACACCACAGCCATCAGCCTCCAAGACGGGCGGGCGCAGTGTGCCATTTCCGGCGCACAAGCACACCCGTACGGTACTCTCCTCGCCCCCACGCCACCAACAACACAGCGACCACGCGGCTTTCAGGCATGGCCGGCACGGCACGGCACGGCACGGCACGGCACGGCACGGCACGGCACCGGCGAAATGCGCCGCCCCCGCCCCTCCGCGCATCCGTCCGTCTCGCCACGTTCACTGACAGCCGCGTCTGCGGCTACACCACGACAACCACAACACAACACCGCTCCCCTCCCTGGCAACTCACATTGTTTTTCTCCTCCTCTTTTGCACAAACCACAACGCCGAGCACAGGCGCAAGCCACCCACACCGCGCCCCTCCCCGTCCCGTCTTTGGCCGCCGCTCCTCGTTTCCTCGTTTGCCCCCTCCCATCTCCCGAAATGCCATGCCAGCAGCGTTACGCATGCCCCTCCCCTGTCCACACAACACTACCGCCTAACGAACAGCCTTTTCCGGGCCACATCCAGGGCACGCCCACCTCCAAACACTGCCAATTCACGGACGCACACACTCACTCACTTTCTCGACACCTTTCTGTACGGAGGGTGCGTCATCTCGACCGTGACAGAGTGACGGCAACTATCGACGATCCATTTCCCCCCACTGGTAAAACATGTCCACTAACACCTACATACATCATTCAAGTACACAGACAATAGCATACACACAATGGGAGGGCACACGAACATGGACGGCACGGCACTGTCATACACTCTTCCTCAGAACCATATCAACAAACGTTACGTACATCCGGGAAAGCGAAAGCGAACGCGAAAGCGAAAGCAAAAGCAAAAGCAAAGGCAAAGCCCAATGCAGCCGTCAAAGGTAACGTTCACCACGGCAGACACTTGCAGCCGCGCCGCCGTTAAACGCATTTCAGTGCGGCTCCAATACGCCTCCGACACGGGAACGTTCCGTTGCTCTACGAATGCGTTTCTCCCCTTTTTCCCTTCCTCTCTCTTTTGCCCCCCCCCCTCCTTGCACTCTCGCCTCATTCCTCACGTTCTGCCCAGACATTCGACCGATCAAAGTCAACCTTTCGTTACCGTTCTCAGCGCGACGGTGTACAACAGTATGACGGGTGTGCCCAAGACTTCGGTTCAGTTGCGTGACGCCGGTCTATCGCGCCGATCGACAGTTACTCAGGGGGCGACGGATCGGACCACGTCACCGACACACAAAACACTTTCAAACAAACAAATACATACCGGATGGACACAGACAAACACGTGTACAGACATTCGCCAAACAAACGACCGCCGCCGCCGCCGTCGTCGTCTAGCGTGCATCTTGAATGACGACATCGGTGTGCGTGCGTCGTACGCAATCAGTCAGACACGGCTATCAAACATCAGAGTCGAATGGTACATCATCGTGCGTGTCGCCGTACACGTACAGTACAATACAACAACAATGCGTCTTAATGGCACGTTCATTTCAACGTCACTCACACACCTCCACGCTGCAGTTACGTCGCACCATTGTCAAACTCGGCGTACAGCAAAGGGAATAGTGGGCGGCAAAAAAAACCAAACAAAAACATTTCACATTTCACCCTCGCCATGTATGATGTGCAAAAAAACAAACCCGCAAACGGCCGTCGTTACGGTGACACAAAAGTCGCCGATCACACTGTCCCCCCCTCGCAGACGGGTCTCACACACACACACACACACCAACAACACCAATGGGTCAAAAACCACGCCAACGAGGCGTGCCACCATTCCACGCCACGGCGACCAACCTCGTGGCCGTACCCCGCGCAACACGCTTTGACGCGCCCCCCCACCCACAATCAAAATGCACACACACACATCACAGCCGTCCACACAAACAACAACAATTCCGCCCTTCCCGCAAAAGGCAAGTTGGTGGCCCTGAAAAGGGCCGTTTTGCCGCTCTCGCAACGGAGGAGCCTTCTCCATCCTTCCTTCCATTCCAGAGCCACCTCCTTACTTGGAGCTCGTGTACTTGGTCACCGCCTTCGTGCCCTCGCTCACGGCGTGCTTGGCCAGCTCGCCAGGCAGCAACAGCCGCACAGCGGTCTGGATCTCGCGGGACGTGATGGTCGAGCGCTTGTTGTAGTGCGCCAGGCGAGAAGCCTCGGCCGCAATGCGCTCGAAAATGTCGTTCACGAAGCTGTTCATGATGCTCATCGCCTTCGACGAGATGCCCGTGTCAGGGTGCACCTGCTTCAGCACCTTGTAGATGTAGATGGCATAGCTCTCCTTCCTCTTGCGCTTCTTCTTCTTGTCGCCCTTCGAAATGTTCTTCTGCGCCTTGCCAGCCTTCTTGGCGGCCTTCCCGCTAGTCTTGGGCGGCATCTCGAACCAACGTACGGCAGCAGCAACACCAGTAGCAAGCGCTCCGCTCTAGTCAGCGTCTCCCCACACAGTGGCACCCGCCGCCAGCCGCCGCCGCACCTTTACCAGCTCGCCCTGTTGCGGCCGCCGACCAATGGGGCGCGCGCGCAACCGGCCGCCGCACCCGAGCCCATAAAGCACCCCCACCCCGGCTGCGCCGGCACGCACTCCGCTGCTCGACTCGCTGCCGCTCGCACCGGTCGTTTTCGTTTCCGTTTCGTGTGCACCGTCGCTAGCCCATCGCCATGTCCGGACGCGGAAAGGGAGGCAAAGTCAAGGGCAAGTCAAAGTCCCGCTCAAGCAGGGCTGGGCTCCAGTTCCCGGTCGGCAGAATCCACCGCCTCCTGCGCAAGGGAAACTACGCAGAGCGCGTCGGCGCCGGGGCGCCCGTCTACCTCGCCGCCGTCATGGAGTACCTCGCGGCTGAGGTGCTCGAGCTGGCCGGAAACGCGGCCCGCGACAACAAGAAGACGCGCATCATCCCGCGCCACCTGCAGCTTGCCATCCGCAACGACGAGGAGCTCAACAAGCTCCTGTCGGGCGTCACCATCGCACAGGGTGGTGTCCTGCCCAACATCCAGGCCGTCCTGCTGCCAAAGAAGACCGAGAAGAAGGCCTAAAGGAGGCCAGGCAATCGCAGCGCCGCGTGCTCCCCTGCACGCAACGCGCTTTGCCGGCTCGGCTCGGCCCACAACAATCGGCCCTTTTCAGGGCCACCACACACACCTACGTCCAAAGCAAAATTTCAGTCGTCCTCGCCGCACCTTGTTTTGTTTTAACTTTGCACTGTCACAGCACAGCCGCCGCCGGCGCACGTCCGCCATCTTGTCGTCCACACAGCCCGTGTGGCCCAACACACACACATTTTGCACGGTCGCAGTCGCCTTCCAAACCGACAACGGCAGCAATAATGACCATTGTTAAAGGGAGGCGTGTCGACACACCGCCCTCCACTCCCGCGCGCAACGGCCGTCGACACGAACGAAACAGCTGATCCGGCCGCCTATGCCCACACGCCTTGCCTCGGAAACCCCAACGCCGCCGCAAACAAACACACAGAGACAAACCACGCAAGCAAATAATCACCGCCTCTCGCACAACAACACACAGCCCGCCATCTCCGTCGCGATCGATACAAAGACACACAAACGAAGCAGCTCCACACACAGCCAGCCACATGACACGTTTCCTTTCCTTCTCCCCTCCCAGTCACATCACGTCGCTCAAACGGAAAGAAAGAAAGAAAGAAACAAACAAACAAACAACACAGCGCACACACGCAGCAACAACAACACAGACTCTTTCGCACTTTTCAACTTCCGAACAGTGTGGTGGCCCTGAAAAGGGCCGTTTTCTAGTCTCTCCCACCCACAAGCACGGCCGCGGGAAGGCCAGCGCCCGCTGCGACGCAGCCTAACCGCCGAAACCGTACAGGGTGCGCCCCTGCCTCTTCAGGGCGTACACCACGTCCATGGCCGTCACAGTCTTGCGCTTGGCGTGCTCAGTGTACGTCACCGCGTCGCGGATCACGTTCTCCAGGAACACCTTCAGCACCCCGCGGGTCTCCTCGTAGATCAGACCAGAGATGCGCTTCACGCCGCCCCTGCGAGCCAGGCGGCGGATGGCGGGCTTCGTGATGCCCTGGATGTTGTCGCGCAACACCTTGCGGTGCCGCTTGGCGCCACCCTTGCCGAGCCCCTTTCCTCCCTTGCCGCGGCCTGTCATCCTTCCTTCCTCGGGCAAAGCAAAACGTGCACAAACAGCAGCTGCAGCGGCTGGCGAGTCGGCTACGGTCTGCGCCCAGCGCGCCCGCCGCCCCCCTATATAGACTCTGGCCCGCCCTCCCCCCACCACGCGCAACCGAGGGCATATAAGCGCAGCACGGAGGCGCGCGGGCCCGTTGTCAAGGCAGCACCGGACGCCGCGCCGCACCTAACCTCCACGCACGCCGCTCCGCTACCGCTACCGCTACCGCCATGGCCCGCACAAAGCAAACGGCCCGCAAGTCCACCGGCGGAAAGGCGCCGCGCAAACAGCTCGCCACCAAGGCGGCGAGGAAGAGCGCGCCCGCCACCGGAGGCGTCAAGAAGCCCCACCGCTACAGGCCGGGCACCGTCGCCCTGCGAGAAATCAGGCGCTACCAGAAGAGCACAGAGCTGCTCATCCGCAAGCTGCCATTCCAGCGCCTAGTGCGCGAGATCGCCCAGGACTTCAAGACCGACCTGCGCTTCCAGAGCTCCGCAGTCATGGCCCTGCAGGAGGCCAGCGAGGCCTACCTCGTCGGCCTCTTCGAAGACACCAACCTGTGCGCAATCCACGCCAAGCGCGTCACCATCATGCCCAAGGACATCCAGCTCGCGCGCCGCATCCGCGGCGAGCGCGCCTAAACCGCGCCGCGGCACCGCACCGCACAAACAAAAACGGCCCTTTTCAGGGCCACTAACATCTCTCCGTCGCGAGCAAACTTTGTCGGTCGCCTGCCTCTCGCCCCGCAACCCAAAAACAAAACAAAAAACCACCACTTCCCGTCCGTCCGCCACACCCGCTCACTCTGCCTGCCTGCTAGCAGCGCGCAACAATCACACATCATCCCTCCCCGGCGCTCAAAGCGCACAATACCCAACGGCCGACGTCACACCGCACGGGTGGCTGGCCGGCCGCCGCTTTCGTTTCGAAAACAAAAAAAACCCGCACTCCACTCCGACGGCCAACGGCCAGGCAGGCGCGCTCGCTCGCTCTACACGCCACCGAAATCCCCGCCGACTCCTTCCGCATCTCAACGTGCCCCCCGTTGCAAAACATCACACACACACACACACACAAAGGAACAAAACAAAACAAAGACCAGACACGACTCGACAAGACAGACATCCGAGAAGAACGAACGCAGGCAAGCCAACCAACGTATTCAAACAAAACAACGCGACAGAAAACCAACCGTCGGCCGCCGCCACAAACACGGCGACAATCAACCACGACAACAACAACACCGCTTACCGCTACCGCCGCCCACACCCGCCACCGACCCCCGCAATCCAACCACCACGGCACGCAAACAGCATCCCCACGGGCATACAGAAACGCCAGACAGACACCCACACCAAACGCAACACGACAATCAAAACCTTCCCCGACGTGCTTTGATGGCCCTGAGAAGGGCCGTTTTGGGCCGCGCGTCTCTTGCGCGCCACTAGACGACGACGGGGGGTGGGGACGACGGAGTCAAGCGCCAAACCCTTCCATTCCCATCTCTTTCTCCTCTACTCTACTTCTTCTTCTTGGGCGAAGCCTTCGCCTTAGACGGCGTCGTCGCCTTCTTCGGGCGCGGCGCCTTCGGCTTCTTCGTCGGAACCTTGGCGGCCTTCTTCGCCTTCGACGGCGACTTGGCCTTGGCCGGCTTGGCCGCAGCCGCCTTCTTCGCACCCGCGGGAGCGGCCGACGCCGCAGACGCCTTCTTGGCGGCGCCCGCCTTCCGACCGGTCGCCGCCTTCACGCCACCAGCCTTCTTTGCGCCGGCCGCACGGGCGCCCTTCTTCTCCTTGCTGGCCGGAGCGGCGCGCTTCTTCTTGGCACCGCCAGCACGAGCCTTGCCGCCCTCGGCCGCCCCCCCGCCGCCGGCGCCGGCAAGCTTGAACGAGCCGGACGCGCCCTTCCCCTTCGTCTGCACCAGCTCGCCCGCCACGACGGCCGACTTGAGGTACTTCTTGATAAACGGCGCCAGCTTCTCCGCGTCCAGCTTGTAGTGCGCGGCTATGTACTTCTTGATCGCCTGCAGCGACGACCCGCCGCGCTCCTTCAGACTCTTGATGGCGGCCGTCACCATCTCAGAGGTGCGCGGGTGCGCAGGCTTGGCGCGCGGCTTCTTCGCAGACGACGCAGACTTGGCCTTCTTCGTAGTGCCGGTGGCGGCGGGTGCCGCAGCAGTCTCGTTCGTAGCCGCCTGATCTGCCATTTCGACGACGCGCGTAACACACAGCGAGAGCGAGCGGGACGGCAGGCACGCAAGCACAGCACAGCAGCAGAGCAGAGAATCACAAGGCCCAGCCAGTGTCGCGGGCGGGCGCGGACGGCCGAGAGAGCGGCCGCCACTCTGCGCGCCGCCGCGCCGCGCCTCCCGCGCTTGCTACCGCCCAACGTCCGACAGCCTGTGCGGAGCAGCCCCAAACCTGCGCCACAACCGCCCGCGCCTTTCAAACCACCGAGGATGGGGCTACACACAGCCACACCACAGTCGCCAACCAGTCGCCACGGCAGCGCCGCAAACCACGGCCAAACTGCAGCTACCGCGCGCTACAGCCTGGGTCGGCCCGCCGAGAATCGCCGCCCCCGCCCAAATGCCGCCCCCACAGCCCCAGCCGACGACCCGCCACAATGGCCAAACCTTCGGCAAAACTCCCACACCGTCGCCGCGGCAGCCCGGCCAGCGCGGCCGGCGCCACAGCCACACAAGCCGAGGCGTGCGGCGATGACGGCCGTGCAAACGCGCCTCCGCCGCCCCATCGCCTTCCGTCGCCCTCCCGCCGTTTCCCGATCGGCCCGCAGCCGTCGGGCCACATCGCGCGCCGTCCTCCTCCTCTCGCCCGCCAACATTCACAGCCGTTTCTCAACAATTGCCCGCCGCAAACGGACGCCGCCTGCGCAACAGGCGCCGCCGCCCCTCGCCGCTTCCGACCCAACCCCTCGACCGAGGCAAACCGCAATCCGAATCTACAGACCAACCCAATCTGCCGTCAAGCACACACGACAGCCGACCTTACACGTTACGCGTTACACATTACGTTTACACGTCTACGTTAGGTTAGGTTAGGTGGACGTGGGTTAGGTTAAGGGGACTTGGGTTAGGTTAAGCGTCAAACTTAGGTTAAGCATTCAAACACGTCAGGCGTCAGAGGTTAGGTTAGGTTAGGTTACACGTTAGGTTAAGGGGTCGGTGCTAGGTTAAGAAGCGTCAAACGTAGGTTAGAAAAGCGTTCAAACGTGAGGCGTGAGCCGGACAGCTTACCTTACGTAGACGTTAGGGGCTCACAGGCTGAGCTCACCTCGCCACACCACAGGTTAGGTTCGGTTCGGTTCGGTTCGCTCGGCTCAGCGTAAAGCGCCGAGGTCAGGGTTACGTTCGTTCACCTTCGGGCGCCACACTTTCGGTTGAAAGGTCGCGACGGGACGGACGTCGGCAGGCACGCCGCAAACGAACAAAAAAAACGTACAGACGACGTCGGAAACCGCCGACAGACGGGGGAGCAGCACGACCACGACCAGACACCGAGCGCGAACGAGACACACGCGAACCACCCCCACCGGCCAAAGGGCACCACACAACAACCCAGAGCACCACGTGTCGACACCAGAGCAACCCGCCGCTCACGCGACATGGCTGGCACCGAAGGGCAACCGCCCGCAACTGCGCTTTCCGCGCCGGCCCGGATGCACGTCGTGCTACAACAACACCACTACCGTACACAGCCGCTGTTCACAACATCACTATCAATGGCGCGCCCGCGGCTCGCCGCCGTCGCAGTCGCAGCCCCAACGCCAGCACTTTTGCACCACCATTCACACGCACCGCAACACAGCTCGCCGACACAGCCGAACAAAACAAACACCACACAACAACAGCAACAACGCCGCCGCCTCTACTTGTGCCGGCGACCCACCCCGCCGATGGCGCACCTTTCGCCAGCCGGCAATCGACACACACGCACCCACCCACCGGGGCCCAGTGCAAAAAACAAAAAAAAACACACAAAAACAAAAAAATCAAACGACACGGGAAGCGCACACCGCCACTTCGCGCGCACGCCACCAACCAGTCGTCGTCTCAAAATAACAAACACAAACACAATAAACTAACAACTAGGGCAACACAAAACAAAAACGCCTCGCACGAACCGCCCACAAAAAGGACAAGCACACGCACAGCCTCTGCTGACGACCACGACGCAGCGGCACGCTGCTCCTGTCCCGCGCCCCGCGCCCCACTCGATTCACAACTCACGCGACACCGTCAACGACGGGCTCGCTTCCCGCAACCTACCACCTTTCCGCCACGACGCACAGCCCCAGCCCCACCCGACGACGCCCGTGGCAACGACTGCACTTTCACCACCGCCTCCCCCTTCCCCCCCAAAACAACACACACACACACACACACACAGCCAGCCAAAAACGCACTCGCGACCCACACATGCACGTGCATCGGCACACGCCAACCAGTCAACGTCGACAACCACACGCAAGGCTCGAAACGAAACCGGCGTCCTTCCACGTTGCCATCAAGCTACGCGACACAAGACACAAGGAACCAACACAACAGCCGGCCCCACTAATTCCCACTCTCACGCCGCAAAAAGCACACCGAAACCGCCAAACGCACGCACATTCCCCTTCGCACCGACACCACCGACCGGCTCGCTACCACACACCTCTCGGCAGCCGTTTCACGCCAATTCGCCACACCGCCCACACAGTCGACAAGCGCCCGCCCTGTACGGCACACGCAACGACGCAGCGCAGCAAAGGGCGCCCGCAACACATACCTCTCCGCCGCCCGACGCGCCAACCGCCACACCACACCGCCAGCCACTCGCAAATTGTGCACTGCCACCAGCCACACGTCCAACACGCCGCGCCGCCTCCGGCCACCCGCCAGGGGGCGCTCACGTCCGCGACAACAGCGCGGCCCGCCGGGCCGGGCCGAACCGAACCGAGCCGCCGCTGCTCTGCACTCGGCACGGCCACACCCTGCTGCAGACCGGGCTCGTCCCTCTGTACGCGTCTGCCTGCGCATCAACACAACACGACCTTTTTTTTTTTTCTCTCTCTACCGCCATCCCTCCTTCTCGCGTTTTACTCGTTGTTGCAGCAGCGGCGCACACCTACACATCCACAGCCCCAGCCGAGCCGGCCTCACCTCAGGGCCCGCCGCCAGCGTCTCCTCCTCGGGCACAGGTGCGGTGCTGTGGCCGCCCATCCAACCGCATTGCTGGCCGTCCAGCCACCAGGCGTTCCCACTGCCGCGAGCCACGCCGCGCACCGACCCTGCTGCAGAAAACGAAGCATAGCCAGAGACCGACCGATACACAAAGCAAGCCGTCGCCTCGCCTCTTGTCCTTCCTGCCTTCCTTCCGCCCCCGCCCTTCTCACACCACCGCCTCTCCACTTTCGCCCACCCCCCCCTCCTTTTCTTTTTTTTTTTTTTTGTTTCTTTCTTTCTTTCTTTCTTTCTCTCCTTCCCGCCATGGCGGTTACGGCACCGCCTGCAGCGGCAGATTTTTTGCGCCCACACGCCTACTCCTACCACCATTAACCTTGCCCTGCCCTGCCCATCAACGTCGCAGTCGAACCGACGCGTGCCAACACACTGCCCACGTTCCTTTCTCTTTTCGGCCTACGCCCATTACGCGCCGCCGCCACAGCACCTTCCCTTCCCACAACACACCGACGTCATCACACGCACCCAAAACAGGGGCCACGACCGTGTTCCTCGCCCACTCCCATCCCGCACGGTACGCACATTCCCAACTACTACCGCGCACCCTCCCTTTCCAATCTGTGTGTCTCTGTGTCTGTGTCCTGTCCGCGCGTGACGCCTCTCAACATCCGCCGTCCCCCGTCCCGTTTTCGCCCCCATGCCGTCGTCGCGCCGCCTCCTCCCCGTCCACCGCCGCCCCTGTCCGCCCCGCACCACACCATACACCGCTGCTTGTCCCGGCCGTTGCCACCAAAGGCGCCGACCGCAAACGCGCCACGCCGCAGCCCCCGTGCGTCTCGCGCTCGCTTGCATCTCCGTGCCGACGCTGCCTCTCTTCCCACTCGCACTCGACCTCGACAACACAGTCTTTGGCTCCGCCACTGCGTGTTCCGGTGGTACGCACGCTGCAACACGTATGTATTCATTACCAGAGCGATGGCGAGGCATGACAGCATCTCTGTCTGACCAGAGAGTTCTTTATCGCTGCTAGTCGGCGCTTGGACCGCGCCAGACGACAGTAGTGGCACGCACCGGGTCGCCAGGAACAGTTGTTATATATATTGTAGCGCGAGTCGGGAGAGGTAGTAGTCGGTCGACAGTAGTAGCGGGTCGACGGTTGTACTGAGCGGGCGTCGGCGGCGTGCTCTGCTCGTCTCGCGACTCTGGTCACGGTTCGGGACGATGTATAGTATATTGTGTTATAATCAAAAGGTGGTGTGACGCTGCATTGCGCAAATCTGATAACGTATGTTCATTGTACTTCTTTTGTTCAACAACAAAAGCCCCACTATTACTTTTTTTCTAAAGTAACTTTTGTCTCTTAACGAAAAACATTCACTTTTTAAAGACTACTTCCTATGGCATTTCCCTCCAAGGAGTGCAATTAATTACCAGCCAGCACTCATTCATTGCACACAGCTGTGTAAGGGGTATCTACAATTGAGGAGCGGATATAAATGCAATTTTTTGTTTTTTTTTTTTTTTGTGTGTGTGTGTTGTAACCTCCCAGCAAAATTTAAAATAATGGACAATGTTATTTACGGATGCTAATGGACATTGCGCTAATTGTAACCTCGCCCACAATGAGAGGTATTGAAAATGGCAACAAAAATGTGAAATTCGCAATCTGACTCAAATATAAAGTCTTCACACAACATTTACAAACGTCCGTTCAGTGACAAGAAACTTCAATTAAACCGAAATATCGGTCTTTGGCCCTGTGCAAAACAATCAGAATTAAAGTCTTACCTCCGAATAAATGGATGTCACATTTCTGCTCTGGTTGTTGCGCAGCGCTTGGAGGAACTGCATTTGCAAATAATAATATTCTCTTTTTTTGTGATTTTAGTGACATTTTTCTTCAAAGCAGTGGAATGAAATGTGAAGTGCAACGAACTCTTTAGTTCAATAACAAATTAAATGTTTGAAAAATGCTTTTGAAATAAAAATTATTATTGGGGAACTTGTTGGAGAATAATTACACTTTTTCATTATCTAATGATTATATTAATTAACAGTATACCTTATTCACCATCTTGACCAGTGTTGCCGACCACCTACATCACACAACCGCACTCGGCTGCTACTACTGACCGACCGCTCTGCATGACGACTATTAGCGTACTGCACGCGACGACTACTGACAGAGTACAGCCCTCAACTACACAGAGCTACGGACTCGCAACGACTACTGACAGACAGACTGACTGACTGAGAACCGCTCGCAACACTCGCGCAGTCCAGCGCAAACTCTCTGGTCACAGATGCTACAACGTCTCGCCATCGCTACTATGTTACATACGTGTTTCAGTGTCTTTTTCATTGGGGTAACGATCTTTGGCTCTTTTTATTCTGAATACAGGGCCAAAGGTCAACGCTGCTGCCCTTATACAATTTATCAGGTTTCATTATGTCTGTTGCAATGTTACATACGGTTCACTCTTTCATTAATATTACCGTTGGGTTTGTTTCGTAGGGACGTTAACATTCTGGCACATTTTTATTATCATCGGACTCTCTGCTATTTGTGCAGGGAGGTTATACCTGGGTCCATTTCCATTTCCATTTACATTTTAATATTGATAGACTTTTTGTTTTCTTTTTTGTTTCTTGTTGTTTTTCCTTCTTTTTTTTTGTTGTTTTTTTTTTTTTTGTTTTGTTTTTCCCGCTCTCACCACCACCGCCGCATCACGCCTTCCGTTTTCTTGGTTTTCTTTTCTGTTCTTCAACTGCTTCAACATCACCGCGCCCCATTTCCACACCACAGCCATCAGCCTCCAAGACGGGCGGGCGCAGTGTGCCATTTCCGGCGCACAAGCACACCCGTACGGTACTCTCCTCGCCCCCACGCCACCAACAACACAGCGACCACGCGGCTTTCAGGCATGGCACGGCACGGCACGGCACGGCACGGCACGGCACGGCACGGCACGGCACCGGCGAAATGCGCCGCCCCCCGCCCCTCCGCGCATCCGTCCGTCTCGCCACGTTCACTGACAGCCGCGTCTGCGGCTACACCACGACAACCACAACACAACACCGCTCCCCTCCCTGGCAACTCACATTGTTTTTCTCCTCCTCTTTTGCACAAACCACAACGCCGAGCACAGGCGCAAGCCACCCACACCGCGCCCCTCCCCGTCCCGTCTTTGGCCGCCGCTCCTCGTTTCCTCGTTTGCCCCCTCCCATCTCCCGAAATGCCATGCCAGCAGCGTTACGCATGCCCCTCCCCTGTCCACACAACACTACCGCCTAACGAACAGCCTTTTCCGGGCCACATCCAGGGCACGCCCACCTCCAAACACTGCCAATTCACGGACGCACACACTCACTCACTTTCTCGACACCTTTCTGTACGGAGGGTGCGTCATCTCGACCGTGACAGAGTGACGGCAACTATCGACGATCCATTTCCCCCCACTGGTAAAACATGTCCACTAACACCTACATACATCATTCAAGTACACAGACAATAGCATACACACAATGGGAGGGCACACGAACATGGACGGCACGGCACTGTCATACACTCTTCCTCAGAACCATATCAACAAACGTTACGTACATCCGGGAAAGCGAAAGCGAACGCGAAAGCGAAAGCAAAAGCAAAAGCAAAGGCAAAGCCCAATGCAGCCGTCAAAGGTAACGTTCACCACGGCAGACACTTGCAGCCGCGCCGCCGTTAAACGCATTTCAGTGCGGCTCCAATACGCCTCCGACACGGGAACGTTCCGTTGCTCTACGAATGCGTTTCTCCCCTTTTTCCCTTCCTCTCTCTTTTGCCCCCCCCCCTCCTTGCACTCTCGCCTCATTCCTCACGTTCTGCCCAGACATTCGACCGATCAAAGTCAACCTTTCGTTACCGTTCTCAGCGCGACGGTGTACAACAGTATGACGGGTGTGCCCAAGACTTCGGTTCAGTTGCGTGACGCCGGTCTATCGCGCCGATCGACAGTTACTCAGGGGGCGACGGATCGGACCACGTCACCGACACACAAAACACTTTCAAACAAACAAATACATACCGGATGGACACAGACAAACACGTGTACAGACATTCGCCAAACAAACGACCGCCGCCGCCGCCGTCGTCGTCTAGCGTGCATCTTGAATGACGACATCGGTGTGCGTGCGTCGTACGCAATCAGTCAGACACGGCTATCAAACATCAGAGTCGAATGGTACATCATCGTGCGTGTCGCCGTACACGTACAGTACAATACAACAACAATGCGTCTTAATGGCACGTTCATTTCAACGTCACTCACACACCTCCACGCTGCAGTTACGTCGCACCATTGTCAAACTCGGCGTACAGCAAAGGGAATAGTGGGCGGCAAAAAAAACCAAACAAAAACATTTCACATTTCACCCTCGCCATGTATGATGTGCAAAAAAACAAACCCGCAAACGGCCGTCGTTACGGTGACACAAAAGTCGCCGATCACACTGTCCCCCCCTCGCAGACGGGTCTCACACACACACACACACACCAACAACACCAATGGGTCAAAAACCACGCCAACGAGGCGTGCCACCATTCCACGCCACGGCGACCAACCTCGTGGCCGTACCCCGCGCAACACGCTTTGACGCGCCCCCCCACCCACAATCAAAATGCACACACACACATCACAGCCGTCCACACAAACAACAACAATTCCGCCCTTCCCGCAAAAGGCAAGTTGGTGGCCCTGAAAAGGGCCGTTTTGCCGCTCTCGCAACGGAGGAGCCTTCTCCATCCTTCCTTCCATTCCAGAGCCACCTCCTTACTTGGAGCTCGTGTACTTGGTCACCGCCTTCGTGCCCTCGCTCACGGCGTGCTTGGCCAGCTCGCCAGGCAGCAACAGCCGCACAGCGGTCTGGATCTCGCGGGACGTGATGGTCGAGCGCTTGTTGTAGTGCGCCAGGCGAGAAGCCTCGGCCGCAATGCGCTCGAAAATGTCGTTCACGAAGCTGTTCATGATGCTCATCGCCTTCGACGAGATGCCCGTGTCAGGGTGCACCTGCTTCAGCACCTTGTAGATGTAGATGGCATAGCTCTCCTTCCTCTTGCGCTTCTTCTTCTTGTCGCCCTTCGAAATGTTCTTCTGCGCCTTGCCAGCCTTCTTGGCGGCCTTCCCGCTAGTCTTGGGCGGCATCTCGAACCAACGTACGGCAGCAGCAACACCAGTAGCAAGCGCTCCGCTCTAGTCAGCGTCTCCCCACACAGTGGCACCCGCCGCCAGCCGCCGCCGCACCTTTACCAGCTCGCCCTGTTGCGGCCGCCGACCAATGGGGCGCGCGCGCAACCGGCCGCCGCACCCGAGCCCATAAAGCACCCCCACCCCGGCTGCGCCGGCACGCACTCCGCTGCTCGACTCGCTGCCGCTCGCACCGGTCGTTTTCGTTTCCGTTTCGTGTGCACCGTCGCTAGCCCATCGCCATGTCCGGACGCGGAAAGGGAGGCAAAGTCAAGGGCAAGTCAAAGTCCCGCTCAAGCAGGGCTGGGCTCCAGTTCCCGGTCGGCAGAATCCACCGCCTCCTGCGCAAGGGAAACTACGCAGAGCGCGTCGGCGCCGGGGCGCCCGTCTACCTCGCCGCCGTCATGGAGTACCTCGCGGCTGAGGTGCTCGAGCTGGCCGGAAACGCGGCCCGCGACAACAAGAAGACGCGCATCATCCCGCGCCACCTGCAGCTTGCCATCCGCAACGACGAGGAGCTCAACAAGCTCCTGTCGGGCGTCACCATCGCACAGGGTGGTGTCCTGCCCAACATCCAGGCCGTCCTGCTGCCAAAGAAGACCGAGAAGAAGGCCTAAAGGAGGCCAGGCAATCGCAGCGCCGCGTGCTCCCCTGCACGCAACGCGCTTTGCCGGCTCGGCTCGGCCCACAACAATCGGCCCTTTTCAGGGCCACCACACACACCTACGTCCAAAGCAAAATTTCAGTCGTCCTCGCCGCACCTTGTTTTGTTTTAACTTTGCACTGTCACAGCACAGCCGCCGCCGGCGCACGTCCGCCATCTTGTCGTCCACACAGCCCGTGTGGCCCAACACACACACATTTTGCACGGTCGCAGTCGCCTTCCAAACCGACAACGGCAGCAATAATGACCATTGTTAAAGGGAGGCGTGTCGACACACCGCCCTCCACTCCCGCGCGCAACGGCCGTCGACACGAACGAAACAGCTGATCCGGCCGCCTATGCCCACACGCCTTGCCTCGGAAACCCCAACGCCGCCGCAAACAAACACACAGAGACAAACCACGCAAGCAAATAATCACCGCCTCTCGCACAACAACACACAGCCCGCCATCTCCGTCGCGATCGATACAAAGACACACAAACGAAGCAGCTCCACACACAGCCAGCCACATGACACGTTTCCTTTCCTTCTCCCCTCCCAGTCACATCACGTCGCTCAAACGGAAAGAAAGAAAGAAAGAAACAAACAAACAAACAACACAGCGCACACACGCAGCAACAACAACACAGACTCTTTCGCACTTTTCAACTTCCGAACAGTGTGGTGGCCCTGAAAAGGGCCGTTTTCTAGTCTCTCCCACCCACAAGCACGGCCGCGGGAAGGCCAGCGCCCGCTGCGACGCAGCCTAACCGCCGAAACCGTACAGGGTGCGCCCCTGCCTCTTCAGGGCGTACACCACGTCCATGGCCGTCACAGTCTTGCGCTTGGCGTGCTCAGTGTACGTCACCGCGTCGCGGATCACGTTCTCCAGGAACACCTTCAGCACCCCGCGGGTCTCCTCGTAGATCAGACCAGAGATGCGCTTCACGCCGCCCCTGCGAGCCAGGCGGCGGATGGCGGGCTTCGTGATGCCCTGGATGTTGTCGCGCAACACCTTGCGGTGCCGCTTGGCGCCACCCTTGCCGAGCCCCTTTCCTCCCTTGCCGCGGCCTGTCATCCTTCCTTCCTCGGGCAAAGCAAAACGTGCACAAACAGCAGCTGCAGCGGCTGGCGAGTCGGCTACGGTCTGCGCCCAGCGCGCCCGCCGCCCCCCTATATAGACTCTGGCCCGCCCTCCCCCCACCACGCGCAACCGAGGGCATATAAGCGCAGCACGGAGGCGCGCGGGCCCGTTGTCAAGGCAGCACCGGACGCCGCGCCGCACCTAACCTCCACGCACGCCGCTCCGCTACCGCTACCGCTACCGCCATGGCCCGCACAAAGCAAACGGCCCGCAAGTCCACCGGCGGAAAGGCGCCGCGCAAACAGCTCGCCACCAAGGCGGCGAGGAAGAGCGCGCCCGCCACCGGAGGCGTCAAGAAGCCCCACCGCTACAGGCCGGGCACCGTCGCCCTGCGAGAAATCAGGCGCTACCAGAAGAGCACAGAGCTGCTCATCCGCAAGCTGCCATTCCAGCGCCTAGTGCGCGAGATCGCCCAGGACTTCAAGACCGACCTGCGCTTCCAGAGCTCCGCAGTCATGGCCCTGCAGGAGGCCAGCGAGGCCTACCTCGTCGGCCTCTTCGAAGACACCAACCTGTGCGCAATCCACGCCAAGCGCGTCACCATCATGCCCAAGGACATCCAGCTCGCGCGCCGCATCCGCGGCGAGCGCGCCTAAACCGCGCCGCGGCACCGCACCGCACAAACAAAAACGGCCCTTTTCAGGGCCACTAACATCTCTCCGTCGCGAGCAAACTTTGTCGGTCGCCTGCCTCTCGCCCCGCAACCCAAAAACAAAACAAAAAACCACCACTTCCCGTCCGTCCGCCACACCCGCTCACTCTGCCTGCCTGCTAGCAGCGCGCAACAATCACACATCATCCCTCCCCGGCGCTCAAAGCGCACAATACCCAACGGCCGACGTCACACCGCACGGGTGGCTGGCCGGCCGCCGCTTTCGTTTCGAAAACAAAAAAAACCCGCACTCCACTCCGACGGCCAACGGCCAGGCAGGCGCGCTCGCTCGCTCTACACGCCACCGAAATCCCCGCCGACTCCTTCCGCATCTCAACGTGCCCCCCGTTGCAAAACATCACACACACACACACACACAAAGGAACAAAACAAAACAAAGACCAGACACGACTCGACAAGACAGACATCCGAGAAGAACGAACGCAGGCAAGCCAACCAACGTATTCAAACAAAACAACGCGACAGAAAACCAACCGTCGGCCGCCGCCACAAACACGGCGACAATCAACCACGACAACAACAACACCGCTTACCGCTACCGCGCCGCCCACACCCGCCACCGACCCCCGCAATCCAACCACCACGGCACGCAAACAGCATCCCCACGGGCATACAGAAACGCCAGACAGACACCCACACCAAACGCAACACGACAATCAAAACCTTCCCCGACGTGCTTTGATGGCCCTGAGAAGGGCCGTTTTGGGCCGCGCGTCTCTTGCGCGCCACTAGACGACGACGGGGGGTGGGGACGACGGAGTCAAGCGCCAAACCCTTCCATTCCCATCTCTTTCTCCTCTACTCTACTTCTTCTTCTTGGGCGAAGCCTTCGCCTTAGACGGCGTCGTCGCCTTCTTCGGGCGCGGCGCCTTCGGCTTCTTCGTCGGAACCTTGGCGGCCTTCTTCGCCTTCGACGGCGACTTGGCCTTGGCCGGCTTGGCCGCAGCCGCCTTCTTCGCACCCGCGGGAGCGGCCGACGCCGCAGACGCCTTCTTGGCGGCGCCCGCCTTCCGACCGGTCGCCGCCTTCACGCCACCAGCCTTCTTTGCGCCGGCCGCACGGGCGCCCTTCTTCTCCTTGCTGGCCGGAGCGGCGCGCTTCTTCTTGGCACCGCCAGCACGAGCCTTGCCGCCCTCGGCCGCCCCCCCGCCGCCGGCGCCGGCAA
Source organism: Schistocerca serialis cubense (assembly GCF_023864345.2). Classification (NCBI taxonomy): domain Eukaryota; kingdom Metazoa; phylum Arthropoda; class Insecta; order Orthoptera; family Acrididae; genus Schistocerca; species Schistocerca serialis. The sequence goes on along the minus strand of NW_026047781.1, from coordinate 1,686 downwards.
GCTTGAACGAGCCGGACGCGCCCTTCCCCTTCGTCTGCACCAGCTCGCCCGCCACGACGGCCGACTTGAGGTACTTCTTGATAAACGGCGCCAGCTTCTCCGCGTCCAGCTTGTAGTGCGCGGCTATGTACTTCTTGATCGCCTGCAGCGACGACCCGCCGCGCTCCTTCAGACTCTTGATGGCGGCCGTCACCATCTCAGAGGTGCGCGGGTGCGCAGGCTTGGCGCGCGGCTTCTTCGCAGACGACGCAGACTTGGCCTTCTTCGTAGTGCCGGTGGCGGCGGGTGCCGCAGCAGTCTCGTTCGTAGCCGCCTGATCTGCCATTTCGACGACGCGCGTAACACACAGCGAGAGCGAGCGGGACGGCAGGCACGCAAGCACAGCACAGCAGCAGAGCAGAGAATCACAAGGCCCAGCCAGTGTCGCGGGCGGGCGCGGACGGCCGAGAGAGCGGCCGCCACTCTGCGCGCCGCCGCGCCGCGCCTCCCGCGCTTGCTACCGCCCAACGTCCGACAGCCTGTGCGGAGCAGCCCCAAACCTGCGCCACAACCGCCCGCGCCTTTCAAACCACCGAGGATGGGGCTACACACAGCCACACCACAGTCGCCAACCAGTCGCCACGGCAGCGCCGCAAACCACGGCCAAACTGCAGCTACCGCGCGCTACAGCCTGGGTCGGCCCGCCGAGAATCGCCGCCCCCGCCCAAATGCCGCCCCCACAGCCCCAGCCGACGACCCGCCACAATGGCCAAACCTTCGGCAAAACTCCCACACCGTCGCCGCGGCAGCCCGGCCAGCGCGGCCGGCGCCACAGCCACACAAGCCGAGGCGTGCGGCGATGACGGCCGTGCAAACGCGCCTCCGCCGCCCCATCGCCTTCCGTCGCCCTCCCGCCGTTTCCCGATCGGCCCGCAGCCGTCGGGCCACATCGCGCGCCGTCCTCCTCCTCTCGCCCGCCAACATTCACAGCCGTTTCTCAACAATTGCCCGCCGCAAACGGACGCCGCCTGCGCAACAGGCGCCGCCGCCCCTCGCCGCTTCCGACCCAACCCCTCGACCGAGGCAAACCGCAATCCGAATCTACAGACCAACCCAATCTGCCGTCAAGCACACACGACAGCCGACCTTACACGTTACGCGTTACACATTACGTTTACACGTCTACGTTAGGTTAGGTTAGGTGGACGTGGGTTAGGTTAAGGGGACTTGGGTTAGGTTAAGCGTCAAACTTAGGTTAAGCATTCAAACACGTCAGGCGTCAGAGGTTAGGTTAGGTTAGGTTACACGTTAGGTTAAGGGGTCGGTGCTAGGTTAAGAAGCGTCAAACGTAGGTTAGAAAAGCGTTCAAACGTGAGGCGTGAGCCGGACAGCTTACCTTACGTAGACGTTAGGGGCTCACAGGCTGAGCTCACCTCGCCACACCACAGGTTAGGTTCGGTTCGGTTCGGTTCGCTCGGCTCAGCGTAAAGCGCCGAGGTCAGGGTTACGTTCGTTCACCTTCGGGCGCCACACTTTCGGTTGAAAGGTCGCGACGGGACGGACGTCGGCAGGCACGCCGCAAACGAACAAAAAAAACGTACAGACGACGTCGGAAACCGCCGACAGACGGGGGAGCAGCACGACCACGACCAGACACCGAGCGCGAACGAGACACACGCGAACCACCCCCACCGGCCAAAGGGCACC
>NW_026047780.1:77500-82500 GCF_023864345.2 Schistocerca serialis cubense | reverse complement strand
TCGCAATACGAATGCCCCCGCCTGTCCCTATTAATCATTACCTCGGGTTCCGAAAACCAACAAAATAGAACCGAGGTCCTATTCCATTATTCCATGCACACAGTATTCAGGCGGGCTTGCCTGCTTTAAGCACTCTAATTTGTTCAAAGTAAACGTGCCGGCCCACCGAGACACTCAATAAAGAGCACCCTGGTAGGATTTCAACGGGGTCCGCTCGGGACGCACGAGCACGCACGAGGCGGTCGCACGCCTTCGGCTCGCCCCACCGGCAGGACGTCCCACGATACATGCCAGTTAAACACCGACGGGCGGTGAACCAACAGCGTGGGACACAAATCCAACTACGAGCTTTTTAAACCGCAACAACTTTAATATACGCTATTGGAGCTGGAATTACCGCGGCTGCTGGCACCAGACTTGCCCTCCAATAGATACTCGTTAAAGGATTTTAAAGTGTACTCATTCCGATTACGGGGCCTCGGATGAGTCCCGTATCGTTATTTTTCGTCACTACCTCCCCGTGCCGGGAGTGGGTAATTTGCGCGCCTGCTGCCTTCCTTGGATGTGGTAGCCGTTTCTCAGGCTCCCTCTCCGGAATCGAACCCTGATTCCCCGTTACCCGTTACAACCATGGTAGGCGCAGAACCTACCATCGACAGTTGATAAGGCAGACATTTGAAAGATGCGTCGCCGGTACGAGGACCGTGCGATCAGCCCAAAGTTATTCAGAGTCACCAAGGCAAACGGACCGGACGAGCCGACCGATTGGTTTTGATCTAATAAAAGCGTCCCTTCCATCTCTGGTCGGGACTCTGTTTGCATGTATTAGCTCTAGAATTACCACAGTTATCCAAGTAACGTGGGTACGATCTAAGGAACCATAACTGATTTAATGAGCCATTCGCGGTTTCACCTTAATGCGGCTTGTACTGAGACATGCATGGCTTAATCTTTGAGACAAGCATATGACTACTGGCAGGATCAACCAGGGAGCTGCGTCAACTAGAGCTGAGCAGCCGGCCGCCCGGGAGTGTGTCCCGGGGGCCCGCGCGAACACGCAAGCGTCCGCTCAATTATTCTGCAAACAGGAGGAGGCTGAGCTCCCCTGCACAACACACCTCGAAACCCTCTCAGGTCCCGGCGGCGCGCAGCGCCGTCCCTAAGTACTTGGTCGGGTTCGAGAGAGGCGCAATCGCCCGGAGTTAGGCGAGTAGACGCTTTAGGTGCGACCACCCGTGCTCCCAACTGAGCTTGCCGCTGCCGACAGAGGCCCGGGAGCGTGCTGTCGTGGCATTGCCGGCGGGAGACAACACCGCGCCACCTACGGTGACCGGCAGCTCCAACGCCAGCGCCACAGAAGGACAAAAGCCCCACTTGGGTGCCGAAGCGAACTCTCCCAGCACAGCGCACGCGCCAACACGTCCGCACAGCTGCGATACAAACCACCTGCGAGAACCGCTGGGGCGACCGAGCAGCAGACGGCGTCGCGGCGCCGAGCGCCGGGCGGCGGCGCATCCTCAGCGCACACAGTCCTCAATCGGACCAGCACACTGCAGATGGCCACCGCGCTTCGCACCGGGCCCGCGAGGACCTACTTTGGCCGCAAGGCGCCGCGAGCAGGGGGCGCCGGCGCGCAGCTGCGCCGCCTGCCGCGTCCGTCGGCCGGCGCGCCTGCCACTGGCCGCCCCCACCAGCCGGCTGTAGCGCGTGCGCCCACGCACCGCGCTGCCAGCACGCCGGGCGGCCCCCCCTCACCGGCCGGGGACGGTCCCACCCAGCCACCGCCGCGTATCGCCTCACACCCAGATCCCCTTTCGCGTTCGTGGGCATGGTGGGTCCCCTTTCACGTTCGTGGGCATGGTGGGTATCCCTGAAACAACCGGTTAATAGCTCGACCGATCGTCGCCAACACTGATTCACCTCTAGCGAGAACAACCGCACCACAACGGGTTACCTGTTGTTCATTTGCGTAACGTCACCCAGCAAACGTAGACGTCCATCGCCATTTGCAACGAGTATTGCATGCCTGTGTCAGGTGTCACAACACACTACGTCTGCCCACATAGACGCAACAACATGTGCACGCCTCGAGAACACGTGGAAGGTAGCCCCCGTACGTATGCGGTGTCCATTGCGCGAACGACTGTCAGCCGGCCTCTGCAGGATGTCGCAGATGTGGAACGCGGTGCAACATGCTATCACGGTGTGTGAGAAGAGACGACTACGTCCGAATACACGCTCCACTACATCAACAGACTGCTCATGCTGATCGCCATCCAGGGCGTCCGTTCCTCCCACACGTCCTGAATGGCGTACCACACTGCAATCCAGCTCTTATAGGGAGACGACACGTAGCTGCGTGCACAATATTTGGACTGTATGGTCTGCCGTTGCTAGGCGCAGTCGTCGTACGGTCACACATGTGCCACGATGTATCATTCAGTACATACGGACCAATGTGCAGTACAGTTTGTGGGTTTTGCGTACATCGGCGGACAGGTGACAGGCCGTACCACAACGTAGGCTGAGTACGTCGGCATGCGAAGGGCATTGAACATGCAAACTTCTCAACGACCAGCTTGCGAAGGCAGGGGGGAAGGGGGGGGGGCATGTACGTCCTGCTGCTATCCACATTACAGTGTATAGCAGGAGCATGTGGAAAGTCAGCAACACCTGCAAGGTGTTTAACATGACGCGATACAGGGGACCGGGCAGTGCGAATAGCGAACTATATTGCGAGGGTTGCGGTTAGGCAACACTACACTAATTTAACGAGTTGCATAACAATTACAGAGCAGGTTCAGCGACAACGTGCGTCAGGTTAAGGCGCAATATAGGTTAGGTTGAGGCACAATATAGGTTAGGTTAAGGCACAACATGGGTTACGTTAAGGCACAAATTGGGTTACGTTAAGGCACAACATGGGTTACGTTAAGGCACAACATGGGTTACGTTAAGGCACAAATTAGGTTACGTTAAGGCACAAATTAGGTTACGTTAAGGCACAAATTAGGTTACGTTAAGGCACAAATTAGGTTACGTTAAGGCACAAATTAGGTTACGTTAAGGCACAAATTAGGTTACGTTAAGGCACAAATTAGGTTACGTTAAGGCACAAATTAGGTTACGTTAAGGCACAAATTAGGTTACGTTAAGGCACAAATTAGGTTACGTTAAGGCACAAATTAGGTTACGTTAAGGCACAAATTAGGTTACGTTAAGGCACAAATTAGGTTACGTTAAGGCACAAATTAGGTTACGTTAAGGCACAAATTAGGTTACGTTAAGGCACAAATTAGGTTACGTTAAGGCACAAATTAGGTTACGTTAAGGCACAAATTAGGTTACGTTAAGGCACAAATTAGGTTACGTTAAGGCACAAATTAGGTTACGTTAAGGCACAAATTAGGTTACGTTAAGGCACAAATTAGGTTACGTTAAGGTACAATATGGGTTAGGTTAAGGTACAATATGGGTTAGGTTAAGGTACAATATGGGTTAGGTTAAGGTACAATATGGGTTAGGTTAAGGTACAATATGGGTTAGGTTAAGGCACAACGTAGGTTAGGTTAAGGCACAACGTAGGTTAGGTTAAGGCACAACATAGGTTAGGTTAAGGCACAACATAGGTTAGGTTAAGGCACAACATAGGTTAGGTTAAGGCACAACATAGGTTAGGTTAAGGCACAACATAGGTTAGGTTAAGGCACAACATAGGTTAGGTTAAGGCACAACATAGGTTAGGTTAAGGCACAACATAGGTTAGGTTAAGGCACAACGTAGGTTAGGTTAAGGCACAACGTAGGTTAGGTTAAGGCACAACGTAGGTTAGGTTAAGGCACAACGTAGGTTAGGTTAAGGCACAACGTAGGTTAGGTTAAGGCACAACGTAGGTTAGGTTAAGGCACAACGTAGGTTAGGTTAAGGCACAACGTAGGTTAGGTTAAGGCACAACGTAGGTTAGGTTAAGGCACAACGTAGGTTAGGTTAAGGCACAACGTAGGTTAGGTTAAGGCACAACGTAGGTTAGGTTAAGGCACAACGTAGGTTAGGTTAAGGCACAACGTAGGTTAGGTTAAGGCACAACGTAGGTTAGGTTAAGGCACAACGTAGGTTAGGTTAAGGCACAACGTAGGTTAGGTTAAGGCACAACGTAGGTTAGGTTAAGGCACAACGTAGGTTAGGTTAAGGCACAACGTAGGTTAGGTTAAGGCACAACGTAGGTTAGGTTAAGGCACAACGTAGGTTAGGTTAAGGCACAACGTAGGTTAGGTTAAGGCACAACATAGGTTAGGTTAAGGCACAACATAGGTTAGGTTAAGGCACAACATAGGTTAGGTTAAGGCACAACATAGGTTAGGTTAAGGCACAACATAGGTTAGGTTAAGGCACAACATAGGTTAGGTTAAGGCACAACATAGGTTAGGTTAAGGCACAACATAGGTTAGGTTAAGGCACAACATAGGTTAGGTTAAGGCACAACATAGGTTAGGTTAAGGCACAACATAGGTTAGGTTAAGGCACAACATAGGTTAGGTTAAGGCACAACGTAGGTTAGGTTAAGGCACAACGTAGGTTAGGTTAAGGCACAACGTAGGTTAGGTTAAGGCACAACGTAGGTTAGGTTAAGGCACAACGTAGGTTAGGTTAAGGCACAACGTAGGTTAGGTTAAGGTACAACGTAGGTTAGGTTAAGGTACAACGTAGGTTAGGTTAAGGTACAACGTAGGTTAGGTTAAGGTACAACGTAGGTTAGGTTAAGGTACAACGTAGGTTAGGTTAAGGTACAACGTAGGTTAGGTTAAGGTACAACGTAGGTTAGGTTAAGGTACAACGTAGGTTAGGTTAAGGTACAACGTAGGTTAGGTGAAGGCGCAATGTAGGTTAGGTTAAGGTACGATATACCTTAGGTTAAGGTACAATATCGCTTAGGTTAAGGTACAATATAGCTTAGGTTAAGGTACACGTTGTAGGGAAAGGTGTATTTTGGGGGGGGAGGG
>NW_026047780.1:67500-72500 GCF_023864345.2 Schistocerca serialis cubense | reverse complement strand
GTTTGTTCAATATGGGTCCTAAAATTCCATCCTTGATCCAGGTAGACACCCAGATATTTACTTACATTTTTTCTTACTACAATTGCGTTGTCGATCCTGATTGACGGATCTCTTGCCATTTTCCCTTTCAGGAGCATATAGTTCGATTTTTGAGGCGCAATTGCCATTTTAGAATTCCTACACCAGGCACTCAGGATATCCATTATGTTTCTACTTCGCCCTTCTAGTTGTAGTCGGCTATTACCATGTGTTAAGATTAGCAGGTCGTCCGCGTATGCAACGGCTCCCAATACTGATGCTTCCTGCTGCAGGGAATGCAGCAACGGCTCCATATTTATATCCCAAAATACGGGGCCGCAAACTGATCCCTGTGGACATCCTTTAGTGATGTTCTTGGTCACAACCGCATTCGGGGACGTCATCTGTACCACCCGGTCTCTACAGTAGCTCTTGAAACATCTGTATAGTGCCGCCGGACACTGCATATCCTGCAAGCAGGTAAACAGCGCCGGCCACCACAGATTATCAAACGCCCCTGAGATGTCCACCATCACTCCTAGAACATATGTGCAGTTCGACGAGCTGACAAGTTCGGCCGCCGTGTTGATGGCGTCTTCCGTCGATTTTCCACGGCGGAAACCGAATTGCCATTCGTGCATTCCTGCCATTTCCCGGTGACCAGTCAATCTCGCACAGAGCAATTTCTCAAGGGCTTTGCCCAAGGTATCTAGCAGACATATTGGCCTGTATGCTTTGTGTTCTGTTGGGTCCTTGTCTGGCTTCTTTAGTATTATTATTTCTGCTCTTTTCCATCTCCTTGGAAAAGTACCTCTTTCCCGACATTTATTATATAGGTTTGCCAGTATCGGGGCTATTTTTCCTTTTATTGCTTGAAGTACCTCAACCGTGACCCTGTCGGGTCCGGGAGATTTTCCTCTTTTTAGGTTTGATATTACGTCTACCACCTCCTGCGGTGAGAAGGGGTAGACCATTGTATTGTTGTTGTATTCTTCTTGTGCTCTCTCTCTTATAGCCGCCTGCTCCGGTGTGTCCTCAGAGGGATCATCATCCGGTAGCAGGGCTTGGAGGAGCACCGTTATTGTTTCTTGTCTGGTTGTGGTCATTCTATTTTCGCCTGGTATTCTTATAGATGATAAGACTGTTGGAGCTCTTATTTTTTCCCTAGCTAACTTGTATGGCTTTCCCCAGGGATCCATTGCCAGGTTATTTCTTACGAAATTTTCCCAGCTTCTTTTTCTAACTTCTATAATTTCTCTTTTATATCTCTCCCTTAGTTGTCTGTATATACGCAGTCTATGCTCCCTGTCTTGTGGGTTAAATGTGCGCTGATACCTGCGTCTTGCCCTGCGCGTAGCCTGACGTAGGTCACTTAGTTCTGGAGTCCATGGTGCCGGGTGCACGCTTTGGACTCTGCTTCTCTTTGGTACGACTGCTTCTATTACTTCCTTTATACTTTGAACTATCTGCTCCGCTGTTTCATCAACCTCGAGATCCTCATCCAGCTCTGGCGGGCTGTACTCCCGGGAGAGTCTTTCCCAGTCTACCTTTTTATAGTCATATTCTGAAAGCCATTCCTGTGGCGCCACATTCTGTTCTGATTTTAGTATATACTTTATTACATTATGATCACTGGTCGTTGCATTCTCCAATACCTCCCATTTATCTATTTTATTGGTAGCCCTGTTATTTGCCAGTGTTACATCTATATTTGTTTTTGCCCCTGCTCTATTTGAATATGTTGGTATCTCGCTAGGTGCGTTTATTATATCTAGATTTAATTCACTTATTGCATCTTCTAATTCCTGACCTTTTTCGTCTTGTTCTCCGCTGTGCCACAGGAATGACTTTGCGTTTGCATCCATTGCTATGATTACTTGATGGCCCTGTAGAGTTCTACATATTTCCTTTAGTTGTTCTAGGTACATAGTTATTGGCTCTCTATACTGACAATATATTGATACTAAATACCACTTAGTGTTTTTGGCGTGTACTTCGATTGTTACAACATGTTCATTTGTAAATTGATTTAATACTATTGTTCTTATATTACTATTTAAAATTACTATTGCAGACATTGGTCTTTCTCCCTTCATGATTATTTGAGCCGTGGCTGTCATTCCTGGGATTTTACCCTCCCGGGAGTACGGTTCTTGCAAGCATAGTATGTCAGCTTTAAGTTCTTCTGCTAATTTACGCAACTCGTAGTTTACTTGTACGCTTCTCATTGTATTAATTTGGAGAACTAAAAGATCCATTACGGATGATATGTATGGTAATGATCTTCTGGCCATGTCTTATTGGGGTCAAATCCTATTCGGCCGTATGTTGTTACCATTTGTATATATATATTTTCCAAATTGTATTTTACGCCTCTTCTTTCGTATACTTGCTTTACTATTTCCTGTAATTGTTCGTGTTCCGTGGGGATTCCGGCCGCGGCTAGCTGAATGCAGTCAACGTCCGCCAAAGCTGGATAAGTAATTCTCGAGCCGTTTGTGTGCCCCACTCTCACTAGTTGGCGTAATGCAGTGGTTAGCAGACCGGGTTCTTCTAGTCTTGCCATCTGCAGTGCGTTTTCGCATATCTTATAAGTGTTCTTTGGGTCCATTGCATTATATGTGTCACTCTTGCTTGACTGATTGTTTTTATCTTTTATGTGTTCTGAGTGGTCTCTTTTGGGCGAGCTCGGTCGTCCGTCCTCGCCCTTCATCGGCGTTTTCTTTTCATTAAAAACGGACGACCGAGGTCGTCCGTATTTCTTTCCTATGTTGTTCTTTTCTATGTCTTTGTTTTGTCTCTGTGTTGGTGTAGTGTGTTGTGTCCTGGGCGCCTCTGGTCGCCCATCTCTGCCCTCCATCGGCATTTTCTTTTCATGAAAAATGGGCGACCGAGGTCGCCCTTCTGTTTGTACTTGTGCTTCTTGCGTGTTCATTGTTTGTACTTGTGCGTCTATCATGCTTATTGTTTGTACTTGTACATCCCTTGTTGTATTTTGTTTCTTGTCTTGTATCAGTGTTTCTCGTTGTGTCTTGGGCACCTCTTGCTTTCTATCTCCGCTCTCCATCTGCATTTTCTTGTCATAAAAAACGGGCGACCGAGGTCGCCCTTGTGTTGGTGTTCTTTCAATGGGAGTATTGGCAATACAGTTTTGTGCTGTACATGTTTTGTGTTGATTGTTATCCCGTTTGTTATCCCGTGTGTTTTTTGTTGTTCCCTTATTTTCAGGTTGTTTATCTGTGATTTCTTTTGCATCTTTTTCCCTTGCCCCTACTGCTTCTCTGATTTTCATGCCCCTTAGCGTATCTCTTAGTTGCTTGCTTGGTGATTTATGCTTCTTTCTTTTCTCTTGGGGGTTAATCTCCATAATCTGTCCTTTGTATAAGTCTTCCTAGTAACAGCTGATACGTGGGGCATTCTTTGGAGTTTGGTGCTCTACATTTTCTTTTTCCCCTTCTATTGCATGGTATACATGTCTCAGGTCTGTTCTTCTCTGGGCACTCTTTCTTGTTGTGGTTGTCCGTTCCACAGTGACCACAGGTGGGGTCACCCCAGGTACAGTACTTCTGTACGTGACCCAGATCCATACATCTGTGACACCTGGGTACCACGCAATAATCTTTGACCGCGACTGAACTATACTCCACATATACTCTACCATTTTGTATGAGTTCTTTTCTCAATGTTGGGGAAACCTCAACTACTTGATGTCCCGTATCTCTGTCTTTTCTCCCCATTCTAAATTTTGGTCTAAATTCCTTTTTGAAGTCTTGTGGGCTCATTTTTTCTTCAAAATTCTGAGTGTAAATACACTCCGTTAGTTCCTCTGGTGTCAACCTATTTGACACATCAAATACAGTCATTAATGGCCATCTTTTCTTTGTCCTCTCACATATTACCGATCTCTGTAAATCTTTGTGCCCCATTATTGTGTTCCTATCCTGTTGGGTGGGAGTTTCCACTATGACTGCATTTTTTGCAACTACTACTTTGTTTATTTTGACTTTTGCTTTGGTTGGATTAATTACTCTTGTGAATATTTCCTTCACCTCTTTTACGCTCTGTCCTTCTTTTGGCTTCAAAAATAATGCCACTCCTTGTTTTGCTGTCACTTTTTCTATACTTTCTTTCATATTGATTTGTTGTTTCTGTGGTCCTCCTGCCACCACTGTGGCGTATGTTTTTGTTTTTTCGGCTATTATTTGTTTATTTTGTCGTTCCAGCTCTTGTATCCTACCTTCAAGCTGGCTTTGGGCAATTGCCCATAGGGCCAGCTTGTCTTTTATTTCATTTAGTCTGTCATTGCTCATCTTCCCTTTATCTGTCACCAGTAGCGCATTTATCTCCTTTAGCCTTTCGGCTGCGCTCTTTATTTCATTTTCATCATTCACCTCGTATCGCTCGGAAGTCTCTCTCTCTGTATTTTCCGCCATGATTCTGAGAGAGACCAAAGAGTTGAGAGCCCGTCTCTTTCCCCGGACCGGCTCTTCTGGCATGGGGGGAGGCTAATTGCAGCTCGCTCACCAGTCCCGCCCCTGGACCAAGAGCTTTGTGAGCTGCCGGGTTTAGCGCGCCGTTTCCAGCGCACTAGTCCCCTTCCACGACTGTGCCACTGGGGATTTCACCCGTCCCTCCCCGGCAAATGCCCAGCGCATTCCGGAGAGGCGGATTCACCTCTCGGCCTTCGCCCCCTACTAGGCCGAGTTTCCACCCTAAGGCCTTGGACCCAGCCCTACTCAGGTGCTGGGTCGGTCCCCCAGACTTTCGGGGGTCTGGCCCCATCTAACCTAGCCAGGGACGTGTTACCACGCCCTGGTTTGGCGGAGCATGCCGAAATCCCCGACATGGCGCTGAGCCTTTGCCGGCTCAGGCCACGATCCCTCCCCAGCGAGTACAGCCGTGGGAAGAACTGGACAGATGTTGTGTCCTTGTTGACGCAGCTCCCCCTGCGCCATGCACCCTTTGCTTTCGCTTTGGGTTGG
>NW_026047780.1:57500-65000 GCF_023864345.2 Schistocerca serialis cubense | reverse complement strand
TTCCCCTGACTTCGTCCTGGCCAGGCATAGTTCACCATCTTTCGGGTCCCAACGTGTACGCTCTAGGTGCGCCTCACCTCGCAATGAGGACGAGACGCCCCGGGAGTGCGGAGGCCGCCGCCCCGTGAAGGGCGGGGAAGCCCCATCCTCCCTCGGCCCGCGCAAGGCGAGACCTTCACTTTCATTACGCCTTTAGGTTTCGTACAGCCCAATGACTCGCGCACATGTTAGACTCCTTGGTCCGTGTTTCAAGACGGGTCGTGAAATTGTCCAAAGCTGAAGCGCCGCTGACGGGAGCGATTATTCCGCCCGAGAGCATCCCGAGCCAACAGCGGCGCGGGTCCGGGGCCGGGCCAGGTAGGTCCGTCATCCGGGAAGAACCGCGCGCGCTTGCCGGGAGCCCGAGCGCCCAAAGGGGCGAATCGACTCCTCCAGATATACCGCCGGGCAGCCAGCCAGGACACCGGGGCTCTGCCCAACAGACGCGAACCGAGGCCCGCGGAAGGACAGGCTGCGCACCCGGGCCGTAGGCCGGCACCCAGCGGGTCGCGACGTCCTACTAGGGGAGAAGTGCGGCCCACCGCACACCGGAACGGCCCCGCCCCGCGGCGAGTGGAAAGGCAACCGGACACGACCCCGCCGCGAATTGCTCCGCGCGGGCGGCCGGCCCCATCTGCCGAGGGCGGAGGCCAGTGGCCGGATGGGCGTGAATCTCACCCGTTCGACCTTTCGGACTTCTCACGTTTACCCCAGAACGGTTTCACGTACTTTTGAACTCTCTCTTCAAAGTTCTTTTCAACTTTCCCTCACGGTACTTGTTCGCTATCGGTCTCGTGGTCATATTTAGTCTCAGATGGAGTTTACCACCCACTTGGAGCTGCACTCTCAAGCAACCCGACTCGAAGGAGAGGTCCCGCCGACGCTCGCACCGGCCGCTACGGGCCTGGCACCCTCTACGGGCCGTGGCCTCATTCAAGTTGGACTTGGGCTCGGCGCGAGGCGTCGGGGTAGTGGACCCTCCCAAACACCACATGCCACGACAGGCGGCAGCCTGCGGGGTTCGGTGCTGGACTCTTCCCTGTTCGCTCGCCGCTACTGGGGGAATCCTTGTTAGTTTCTTTTCCTCCGCTTAGTAATATGCTTAAATTCAGCGGGTAGTCTCGCCTGCTCTGAGGTCGTTGTACGAGGTGTCGCACGCCACACCGCCAGCCGGCTGTGCACGCTACCGAGTAAGTACCGGTATGCGAACCGCCAGGCGACGGGCGCGCATCGCACGTTTAAGGAGACGCGGCCGGCCCCACAGGCGGCCACGACACTCCCAGGTCTGCGAAGCGGGGCAAACGCCGCGCGCTTCAGTATACGTAGCCGACCCTCAGCCAGACGTGGCCCGGGAACGGAATCCATGGACCGCAATGTGCGTTCGAAACGTCGATGTTCATGTGTCCTGCAGTTCACATGTCGACGCGCAATTTGCTGCGTTCTTCATCGACCCACGAGCCGAGTGATCCACCGTCCTGGGTGATCTTTTCATAGTTTCCACCATCTCTTTCGAGACAGTTGCATAGGCGGGACTGAGGCGTGTGGCGGCCCTGTTCCAGCGTTCAGTGTCCAACGGCCTCACGGCCGATGGGCGTCGTACGGCTCCACACCGGAGCGGACAGGCAGTCGGGCGAAAGTCATTCAAAACCGGCGCCAGGCGCCAGGTGCCGCAGGCCAGCCGCTCCAGCGCTTCAGCGCTCGTACCACACAACATTGCCGTTAGTTTTGAGACGAACGCGTGGTTCCGCACGCGGCGCACGGCTACTGCGAGCCGTACAGGTAGCTGCGTGTTGCGCGACACGACACGCACATCGAAAGACATGCAGTCTAGTCGGTAATGATCCTTCCGCAGGTTCACCTACGGAAACCTTGTTACGACTTTTACTTCCTCTAAATGATCAAGTTTGGTCATCTTTCCGGTAGCATCGGCAACGACAGAGTCAATGCCGCGTACCAGTCCGAAGACCTCACTAAATCATTCAATCGGTAGTAGCGACGGGCGGTGTGTACAAAGGGCAGGGACGTAATCAACGCGAGCTTATGACTCGCGCTTACTGGGAATTCCTCGTTCATGGGGAACAATTGCAAGCCCCAATCCCTAGCACGAAGGAGGTTCAGCGGGTTACCCCGACCTTTCGGCCTAGGAAGACACGCTGATTCCTTCAGTGTAGCGCGCGTGCGGCCCAGAACATCTAAGGGCATCACAGACCTGTTATTGCTCAATCTCGTGCGGCTAGAAGCCGCCTGTCCCTCTAAGAAGAAAAGTAATCGCTGACAGCACGAAGGATGTCACGCGACTAGTTAGCAGGCTAGAGTCTCGTTCGTTATCGGAATTAACCAGACAAATCGCTCCACCAACTAAGAACGGCCATGCACCACCACCCACCGAATCAAGAAAGAGCTATCAATCTGTCAATCCTTCCGGTGTCCGGGCCTGGTGAGGTTTCCCGTGTTGAGTCAAATTAAGCCGCAGGCTCCACTCCTGGTGGTGCCCTTCCGTCAATTCCTTTAAGTTTCAGCTTTGCAACCATACTTCCCCCGGAACCCAAAAGCTTTGGTTTCCCGGAGGCTGCCCGCCGAGTCATCGGAGGAACTGCGGCGGATCGCTGGCTGGCATCGTTTATGGTTAGAACTAGGGCGGTATCTGATCGCCTTCGAACCTCTAACTTTCGTTCTTGATTAATGAAAACATACTTGGCAAATGCTTTCGCTTCTGTTCGTCTTGCGACGATCCAAGAATTTCACCTCTAACGTCGCAATACGAATGCCCCCGCCTGTCCCTATTAATCATTACCTCGGGTTCCGAAAACCAACAAAATAGAACCGAGGTCCTATTCCATTATTCCATGCACACAGTATTCAGGCGGGCTTGCCTGCTTTAAGCACTCTAATTTGTTCAAAGTAAACGTGCCGGCCCACCGAGACACTCAATAAAGAGCACCCTGGTAGGATTTCAACGGGGTCCGCCTCGGGACGCACGAGCACGCACGAGGCGGTCGCACGCCTTCGGCTCGCCCCACCGGCAGGACGTCCCACGATACATGCCAGTTAAACACCGACGGGCGGTGAACCAACAGCGTGGGACACAAATCCAACTACGAGCTTTTTAACCGCAACAACTTTAATATACGCTATTGGAGCTGGAATTACCGCGGCTGCTGGCACCAGACTTGCCCTCCAATAGATACTCGTTAAAGGATTTAAAGTGTACTCATTCCGATTACGGGGCCTCGGATGAGTCCCGTATCGTTATTTTTCGTCACTACCTCCCCGTGCCGGGAGTGGGTAATTTGCGCGCCTGCTGCCTTCCTTGGATGTGGTAGCCGTTTCTCAGGCTCCCTCTCCGGAATCGAACCCTGATTCCCCGTTACCCGTTACAACCATGGTAGGCGCAGAACCTACCATCGACAGTTGATAAGGCAGACATTTGAAAGATGCGTCGCCGGTACGAGGACCGTGCGATCAGCCCAAAGTTATTCAGAGTCACCAAGGCAAACGGACCGGACGAGCCGACCGATTGGTTTTGATCTAATAAAAGCGTCCCTTCCATCTCTGGTCGGGACTCTGTTTGCATGTATTAGCTCTAGAATTACCACAGTTATCCAAGTAACGTGGGTACGATCTAAGGAACCATAACTGATTTAATGAGCCATTCGCGGTTTCACCTTAATGCGGCTTGTACTGAGACATGCATGGCTTAATCTTTGAGACAAGCATATGACTACTGGCAGGATCAACCAGGGAGCTGCGTCAACTAGAGCTGAGCAGCCGGCCGCCCGGGAGTGTGTCCCGGGGGCCCGCGCGAACACGCAAGCGTCCGCTCAATTATTCTGCAAACAGGAGGAGGCTGAGCTCCCCTGCACAACACACCTCGAAACCCTCTCAGGTCCCGGCGGCGCGCAGCGCCGTCCTAAGTACTTGGTCGGGTTCGAGAGAGGCGCAATCGCCCGGAGTTAGGCGAGTAGACGCTTTAGGTGCGACCACCCGTGCTCCCAACTGAGCTTGCCGCTGCCGACAGAGGCCCGGGAGCGTGCTGTCGTGGCATTGCCGGCGGGAGACAACACGCGCCACCTACGGTGACCGGCAGCTCCAACGCCAGCGCCACAGAAGGACAAAAGCCCCACTTGGGTGCCGAAGCGAACTCTCCCAGCACAGCGCACGCGCCAACACGTCCGCACAGCTGCGATACAAACCACCTGCGAGAACCGCTGGGGCGACCGAGCAGCAGACGGCGTCGCGGCGCCGAGCGCCGGGCGGCGGCGCATCCTCAGCGCACACAGTCCTCAATCGGACCAGCACACTGCAGATGGCCACCGCGCTTCGCACCGGGCCCGCGAGGACCTACTTTGGCCGCAAGGCGCCGCGAGCAGGGGGCGCCGGCGCGCAGCTGCGCCGCCTGCCGCGTCCGTCGGCCGGCGCGCCTGCCACTGGCCGCCCCCACCAGCCGGCTGTAGCGCGTGCGCCCACGCACCGCGCTGCCAGCACGCCGGGCGGCCCCCCCTCACCGGCCGGGGACGGTCCCACCCAGCCACCGCCGCGTATCGCCTCACACCCAGATCCCCTTTCGCGTTCGTGGGCATGGTGGGTCCCCTTTCACGTTCGTGGGCATGGTGGGTATCCCTGAAACAACCGGTTAATAGCTCGACCGATCGTCGCCAACACTGATTCACCTCTAGCGAGAACAACCGCACCACAACGGGTTACCTGTTGTTCATTTGCGTAACGTCACCAGCAAACGTAGACGTCCATCGCCATTTGCAACGAGTATTGCATGCCTGTGTCAGGTGTCACAACACACTACGTCTGCCCACATAGACGCAACAACATGTGCACGCCTCGAGAACACGTGGAAGGTAGCCCCCGTACGTATGCGGTGTCCATTGCGCGAACGACTGTCAGCCGGCCTCTGCAGGATGTCGCAGATGTGGAACGCGGTGCAACATGCTATCACGGTGTGTGAGAAGAGACGACTACGTCCGAATACACGCTCCACTACATCAACAGACTGCTCATGCTGATCGCCATCCAGGGCGTCCGTTCCTCCCACACGTCTGAATGGCGTACCACACTGCAATCCAGCTCTTATAGGGAGACGACACGTAGCTGCGTGCACAATATTTGGACTGTATGGTCTGCCGTTGCTAGGCGCAGTCGTCGTACGGTCACACATGTGCCACGATGTATCATTCAGTACATACGGACCAATGTGCAGTACAGTTTGTGGGTTTTGCGTACATCGGCGGACAGGTGACAGGCCGTACCACAACGTAGGCTGAGTACGTCGGCATGCGAAGGGCATTGAACATGCAAACTTCTCAACGACCAGCTTGCGAAGGCAGGGGGGAAGGGGGGGGGGCATGTACGTCCTGCTGCTATCCACATTACAGTGTATAGCAGGAGCATGTGGAAAGTCAGCAACACCTGCAAGGTGTTTAACATGACGCGATACACAGGGGACCGGGCAGTGCGAATAGCGAACTATATTGCGAGGGTTGCGGTTAGGCAACACTACACTAATTTAACGAGTTGCATAACAATTACAGAGCAGGTTCAGCGACAACGTGCGTCAGGTTAAGGCGCAATATAGGTTAGGTTGAGGCACAATATAGGTTAGGTTAAGGCACAACATGGGTTACGTTAAGGCACAAATTGGGTTACGTTAAGGCACAACATGGGTTACGTTAAGGCACAACATGGGTTACGTTAAGGCACAAATTAGGTTACGTTAAGGCACAAATTAGGTTACGTTAAGGCACAAATTAGGTTACGTTAAGGCACAAATTAGGTTACGTTAAGGCACAAATTAGGTTACGTTAAGGCACAAATTAGGTTACGTTAAGGCACAAATTAGGTTACGTTAAGGCACAAATTAGGTTACGTTAAGGCACAAATTAGGTTACGTTAAGGCACAAATTAGGTTACGTTAAGGCACAAATTAGGTTACGTTAAGGCACAAATTAGGTTACGTTAAGGCACAAATTAGGTTACGTTAAGGCACAAATTAGGTTACGTTAAGGCACAAATTAGGTTACGTTAAGGCACAAATTAGGTTACGTTAAGGCACAAATTAGGTTACGTTAAGGCACAAATTAGGTTACGTTAAGGCACAAATTAGGTTACGTTAAGGCACAAATTAGGTTACGTTAAGGCACAAATTAGGTTACGTTAAGGTACAATATGGGTTAGGTTAAGGTACAATATGGGTTAGGTTAAGGTACAATTTGGGTTAGGTTAAGGTACAATATGGGTTAGGTTAAGGTACAATATGGGTTAGGTTAAGGCACAACGTAGGTTAGGTTAAGGCACAACGTAGGTTAGGTTAAGGCACAACATAGGTTAGGTTAAGGCACAACATAGGTTAGGTTAAGGCACAACATAGGTTAGGTTAAGGCACAACATAGGTTAGGTTAAGGCACAACATAGGTTAGGTTAAGGCACAACATAGGTTAGGTTAAGGCACAACATAGGTTAGGTTAAGGCACAACATAGGTTAGGTTAAGGCACAACGTAGGTTAGGTTAAGGCACAACGTAGGTTAGGTTAAGGCACAACGTAGGTTAGGTTAAGGCACAACGTAGGTTAGGTTAAGGCACAACGTAGGTTAGGTTAAGGCACAACGTAGGTTAGGTTAAGGCACAACGTAGGTTAGGTTAAGGCACAACGTAGGTTAGGTTAAGGCACAACGTAGGTTAGGTTAAGGCACAACGTAGGTTAGGTTAAGGCACAACGTAGGTTAGGTTAAGGCACAACGTAGGTTAGGTTAAGGCACAACGTAGGTTAGGTTAAGGCACAACGTAGGTTAGGTTAAGGCACAACGTAGGTTAGGTTAAGGCACAACGTAGGTTAGGTTAAGGCACAACGTAGGTTAGGTTAAGGCACAACGTAGGTTAGGTTAAGGCACAACGTAGGTTAGGTTAAGGCACAACGTAGGTTAGGTTAAGGCACAACGTAGGTTAGGTTAAGGCACAACGTAGGTTAGGTTAAGGCACAACGTAGGTTAGGTTAAGGCACAACATAGGTTAGGTTAAGGCACAACATAGGTTAGGTTAAGGCACAACATAGGTTAGGTTAAGGCACAACATAGGTTAGGTTAAGGCACAACATAGGTTAGGTTAAGGCACAACATAGGTTAGGTTAAGGCACAACATAGGTTAGGTTAAGGCACAACATAGGTTAGGTTAAGGCACAACATAGGTTAGGTTAAGGCACAACATAGGTTAGGTTAAGGCACAACATAGGTTAGGTTAAGGCACAACATAGGTTAGGTTAAGGCACAACATAGGTTAGGTTAAGGCACAACGTAGGTTAGGTTAAGGCACAACGTAGGTTAGGTTAAGGCACAACGTAGGTTAGGTTAAGGCACAACGTAGGTTAGGTTAAGGCACAACGTAGGTTAGGTTAAGGCACAACGTAGGTTAGGTTAAGGCACAACGTAGGTTAGGTTAAGGTACAACGTAGGTTA
>NW_026047780.1:45000-47500 GCF_023864345.2 Schistocerca serialis cubense | reverse complement strand
GCTGTAGCGCGTGCGCCCACGCACCGCGCTGCCAGCACGCCGGGCGGCCCCCCCTCACCGGCCGGGGACGGTCCCACCCAGCCACCGCCGCGTATCGCCTCACACCCAGATCCCCTTTCGCGTTCGTGGGCATGGTGGGTCCCCTTTCACGTTCGTGGGCATGGTGGGTATCCCTGAAACAACCGGTTAATAGCTCGACCGATCGTCGCCAACACTGATTCACCTCTAGCGAGAACAACCGCACCACAACGGGTTACCTGTTGTTCATTTGCGTAACGTCACCAGCAAACGTAGACGTCCATCGCCATTTGCAACGAGTATTGCATGCCTGTGTCAGGTGTCACAACACACTACGTCTGCCCACATAGACGCAACAACATGTGCACGCCTCGAGAACACGTGGAAGGTAGCCCCCGTACGTATGCGGTGTCCATTGCGCGAACGACTGTCAGCCGGCCTCTGCAGGATGTCGCAGATGTGGAACGCGGTGCAACATGCTATCACGGTGTGTGAGAAGAGACGACTACGTCCGAATACACGCTCCACTACATCAACAGACTGCTCATGCTGATCGCCATCCAGGGCGTCCGTTCCTCCCACACGTCTGAATGGCGTACCACACTGCAATCCAGCTCTTATAGGGAGACGACACGTAGCTGCGTGCACAATATTTGGACTGTATGGTCTGCCGTTGCTAGGCGCAGTCGTCGTACGGTCACACATGTGCCACGATGTATCATTCAGTACATACGGACCAATGTGCAGTACAGTTTGTGGGTTTTGCGTACATCGGCGGACAGGTGACAGGCCGTACCACAACGTAGGCTGAGTACGTCGGCATGCGAAGGGCATTGAACATGCAAACTTCTCAACGACCAGCTTGCGAAGGCAGGGGGGAAGGGGGGGGGGCATGTACGTCCTGCTGCTATCCACATTACAGTGTATAGCAGGAGCATGTGGAAAGTCAGCAACACCTGCAAGGTGTTTAACATGACGCGATACACAGGGGACCGGGCAGTGCGAATAGCGAACTATATTGCGAGGGTTGCGGTTAGGCAACACTACACTAATTTAACGAGTTGCATAACAATTACAGAGCAGGTTCAGCGACAACGTGCGTCAGGTTAAGGCGCAATATAGGTTAGGTTGAGGCACAATATAGGTTAGGTTAAGGCACAACATGGGTTACGTTAAGGCACAAATTGGGTTACGTTAAGGCACAACATGGGTTACGTTAAGGCACAACATGGGTTACGTTAAGGCACAAATTAGGTTACGTTAAGGCACAAATTAGGTTACGTTAAGGCACAAATTAGGTTACGTTAAGGCACAAATTAGGTTACGTTAAGGCACAAATTAGGTTACGTTAAGGCACAAATTAGGTTACGTTAAGGCACAAATTAGGTTACGTTAAGGCACAAATTAGGTTACGTTAAGGCACAAATTAGGTTACGTTAAGGCACAAATTAGGTTACGTTAAGGCACAAATTAGGTTACGTTAAGGCACAAATTAGGTTACGTTAAGGCACAAATTAGGTTACGTTAAGGCACAAATTAGGTTACGTTAAGGCACAAATTAGGTTACGTTAAGGCACAAATTAGGTTACGTTAAGGCACAAATTAGGTTACGTTAAGGCACAAATTAGGTTACGTTAAGGCACAAATTAGGTTACGTTAAGGCACAAATTAGGTTACGTTAAGGTACAATATGGGTTAGGTTAAGGTACAATATGGGTTAGGTTAAGGTACAATATGGGTTAGGTTAAGGTACAATATGGGTTAGGTTAAGGTACAATATGGGTTAGGTTAAGGCACAACGTAGGTTAGGTTAAGGCACAACGTAGGTTAGGTTAAGGCACAACATAGGTTAGGTTAAGGCACAACATAGGTTAGGTTAAGGCACAACATAGGTTAGGTTAAGGCACAACATAGGTTAGGTTAAGGCACAACATAGGTTAGGTTAAGGCACAACATAGGTTAGGTTAAGGCACAACATAGGTTAGGTTAAGGCACAACATAGGTTAGGTTAAGGCACAACATAGGTTAGGTTAAGGCACAACGTAGGTTAGGTTAAGGCACAACGTAGGTTAGGTTAAGGCACAACGTAGGTTAGGTTAAGGCACAACGTAGGTTAGGTTAAGGCACAACGTAGGTTAGGTTAAGGCACAACGTAGGTTAGGTTAAGGCACAACGTAGGTTAGGTTAAGGCACAACGTAGGTTAGGTTAAGGCACAACGTAGGTTAGGTTAAGGCACAACGTAGGTTAGGTTAAGGCACAACGTAGGTTAGGTTAAGGCACAACGTAGGTTAGGTTAAGGCACAACGTAGGTTAGGTTAAGGCACAACGTAGGTTAGGTTAAGGCACAACGTAGGTTAGGTTAAGGCACAACGTAGGTTAGGTTAAGGCACAACGTAGGTTAGGTTAAGGCACAACGTAGGTTAGGTTAAGGCACAACGTAGGTTAGGTTAAGGCACAACGTAGGTTAGGTTAAGGCACAAC
>NW_026047780.1:30000-35000 GCF_023864345.2 Schistocerca serialis cubense | reverse complement strand
ATTGCCGGCGGGAGACAACACGCGCCACCTACGGTGACCGGCAGCTCCAACGCCAGCGCCACAGAAGGACAAAAGCCCCACTTGGGTGCCGAAGCGAACTCTCCCAGCACAGCGCACGCGCCAACACGTCCGCACAGCTGCGATACAAACCACCTGCGAGAACCGCTGGGGCGACCGAGCAGCAGACGGCGTCGCGGCGCCGAGCGCCGGGCGGCGGCGCATCCTCAGCGCACACAGTCCTCAATCGGACCAGCACACTGCAGATGGCCACCGCGCTTCGCACCGGGCCCGCGAGGACCTACTTTGGCCGCAAGGCGCCGCGAGCAGGGGGCGCCGGCGCGCAGCTGCGCCGCCTGCCGCGTCCGTCGGCCGGCGCGCCTGCCACTGGCCGCCCCCACCAGCCGGCTGTAGCGCGTGCGCCCACGCACCGCGCTGCCAGCACGCCGGGCGGCCCCCCCTCACCGGCCGGGGACGGTCCCACCCAGCCACCGCCGCGTATCGCCTCACACCCAGATCCCCTTTCGCGTTCGTGGGCATGGTGGGTCCCCTTTCACGTTCGTGGGCATGGTGGGTATCCCTGAAACAACCGGTTAATAGCTCGACCGATCGTCGCCAACACTGATTCACCTCTAGCGAGAACAACCGCACCACAACGGGTTACCTGTTGTTCATTTGCGTAACGTCACCAGCAAACGTAGACGTCCATCGCCATTTGCAACGAGTATTGCATGCCTGTGTCAGGTGTCACAACACACTACGTCTGCCCACATAGACGCAACAACATGTGCACGCCTCGAGAACACGTGGAAGGTAGCCCCCGTACGTATGCGGTGTCCATTGCGCGAACGACTGTCAGCCGGCCTCTGCAGGATGTCGCAGATGTGGAACGCGGTGCAACATGCTATCACGGTGTGTGAGAAGAGACGACTACGTCCGAATACACGCTCCACTACATCAACAGACTGCTCATGCTGATCGCCATCCAGGGCGTCCGTTCCTCCCACACGTCTGAATGGCGTACCACACTGCAATCCAGCTCTTATAGGGAGACGACACGTAGCTGCGTGCACAATATTTGGACTGTATGGTCTGCCGTTGCTAGGCGCAGTCGTCGTACGGTCACACATGTGCCACGATGTATCATTCAGTACATACGGACCAATGTGCTGTACAGTTTGTGGGTTTTGCGTACATCGGCGGACAGGTGACAGGCCGTACCACAACGTAGGCTGAGTACGTCGGCATGCGAAGGGCATTGAACATGCAAACTTCTCAACGACCAGCTTGCGAAGGCAGGGGGGAAGGGGGGGGGGCATGTACGTCCTGCTGCTATCCACATTACAGTGTATAGCAGGAGCATGTGGAAAGTCAGCAACACCTGCAAGGTGTTTAACATGACGCGATACACAGGGGACCGGGCAGTGCGAATAGCGAACTATATTGCGAGGGTTGCGGTTAGGCAACACTACACTAATTTAACGAGTTGCATAACAATTACAGAGCAGGTTCAGCGACAACGTGCGTCAGGTTAAGGCGCAATATAGGTTAGGTTGAGGCACAATATAGGTTAGGTTAAGGCACAACATGGGTTACGTTAAGGCACAAATTGGGTTACGTTAAGGCACAACATGGGTTACGTTAAGGCACAACATGGGTTACGTTAAGGCACAAATTAGGTTACGTTAAGGCACAAATTAGGTTACGTTAAGGCACAAATTAGGTTACGTTAAGGCACAAATTAGGTTACGTTAAGGCACAAATTAGGTTACGTTAAGGCACAAATTAGGTTACGTTAAGGCACAAATTAGGTTACGTTAAGGCACAAATTAGGTTACGTTAAGGCACAAATTAGGTTACGTTAAGGCACAAATTAGGTTACGTTAAGGCACAAATTAGGTTACGTTAAGGCACAAATTAGGTTACGTTAAGGCACAAATTAGGTTACGTTAAGGCACAAATTAGGTTACGTTAAGGCACAAATTAGGTTACGTTAAGGCACAAATTAGGTTACGTTAAGGCACAAATTAGGTTACGTTAAGGCACAAATTAGGTTACGTTAAGGCACAAATTAGGTTACGTTAAGGTACAATATGGGTTAGGTTAAGGTACAATATGGGTTAGGTTAAGGTACAATATGGGTTAGGTTAAGGTACAATATGGGTTAGGTTAAGGTACAATATGGGTTAGGTTAAGGCACAACGTAGGTTAGGTTAAGGCACAACGTAGGTTAGGTTAAGGCACAACATAGGTTAGGTTAAGGCACAACATAGGTTAGGTTAAGGCACAACATAGGTTAGGTTAAGGCACAACATAGGTTAGGTTAAGGCACAACATAGGTTAGGTTAAGGCACAACATAGGTTAGGTTAAGGCACAACATAGGTTAGGTTAAGGCACAACATAGGTTAGGTTAAGGCACAACGTAGGTTAGGTTAAGGCACAACGTAGGTTAGGTTAAGGCACAACGTAGGTTAGGTTAAGGCACAACGTAGGTTAGGTTAAGGCACAACGTAGGTTAGGTTAAGGCACAACGTAGGTTAGGTTAAGGCACAACGTAGGTTAGGTTAAGGCACAACGTAGGTTAGGTTAAGGCACAACGTAGGTTAGGTTAAGGCACAACGTAGGTTAGGTTAAGGCACAACGTAGGTTAGGTTAAGGCACAACGTAGGTTAGGTTAAGGCACAACGTAGGTTAGGTTAAGGCACAACGTAGGTTAGGTTAAGGCACAACGTAGGTTAGGTTAAGGCACAACGTAGGTTAGGTTAAGGCACAACGTAGGTTAGGTTAAGGCACAACGTAGGTTAGGTTAAGGCACAACGTAGGTTAGGTTAAGGCACAACGTAGGTTAGGTTAAGGCACAACGTAGGTTAGGTTAAGGCACAACGTAGGTTAGGTTAAGGCACAACATAGGTTAGGTTAAGGCACAACATAGGTTAGGTTAAGGCACAACATAGGTTAGGTTAAGGCACAACATAGGTTAGGTTAAGGCACAACATAGGTTAGGTTAAGGCACAACATAGGTTAGGTTAAGGCACAACATAGGTTAGGTTAAGGCACAACATAGGTTAGGTTAAGGCACAACATAGGTTAGGTTAAGGCACAACATAGGTTAGGTTAAGGCACAACATAGGTTAGGTTAAGGCACAACATAGGTTAGGTTAAGGCACAACATAGGTTAGGTTAAGGCACAACGTAGGTTAGGTTAAGGCACAACGTAGGTTAGGTTAAGGCACAACGTAGGTTAGGTTAAGGCACAACGTAGGTTAGGTTAAGGCACAACGTAGGTTAGGTTAAGGCACAACGTAGGTTAGGTTAAGGCACAACGTAGGTTAGGTTAAGGTACAACGTAGGTTAGGTTAAGGTACAACGTAGGTTAGGTTAAGGTACAACGTAGGTTAGGTTAAGGTACAACGTAGGTTAGGTTAAGGTACAACGTAGGTTAGGTTAAGGTACAACGTAGGTTAGGTTAAGGTACAACGTAGGTTAGGTTAAGGTACAACGTAGGTTAGGTGAAGGCGCAATGTAGGTTAGGTTAAGGTACGATATACCTTAGGTTAAGGTACAATATCGCTTAGGTTAAGGTACAATATAGCTTATGTTAAGGTACACGTTGTAGGGAAAGGTGTATTTTGGGGGGGGAGGGGGCGGCAGGTTCGTTGATAGTGATTATCGTAAGTGCATGCCTGCGGGATCATCCGATTTGTCACGTCAGGATGCACTTGTGGCTCATGACAGGCGGCGCTCCGATTCCAAGGTTGTGGCAGATCTGTGTCTTTCATTCCTGCCATTGTTTGTGTACTGTGACAGGAGGCAGTATTGTGATGTTGGGTGCACCCCTGTGTAGGACATGTGTGGGTGTTCGTGGCTTAGCTGAGCAATGGCGGATGTCGGAAGGGTGGGATATTCTGTTTTCTGGGTGGACCTCCCGGTCTGGTTATGATAGTGTGGATTGTGTAATGTGGCGGAGAGGATGCACCGGATGTTCTTCCATGCTGGTGGTTAGATATTGTGTGTGTGCCTGTTAGAGGCAGAGAGTAGTGTGTGATAGTGTCTGGCTGACGTGTGGTTCTCATTGTGTGCAGAGTCTTTCAGCATGTATAGGGACGGTTGTATATATTATCTGTATTCTGATGGCTCTGCATCTATTACTAATCAGTGCCGTGTATACGGTTACTCTGGTTCCAGTCGAAACTGTTCTATCTCTGTACATTAGTGACACTGCGGCTCCACTATGTTGCCGCCCCTGTCGGCCGTTTCCCCCAGTGTGTGGCTAATGATTATCAGCAATCAGTCTATTAGTCAATACCGGTAGTGTGACGACGTGAAATGTCCGGGATGGGGGAAGCTACACGCTTCCCGTGGGTCAGGGCCTAGAAAGACTCTTCCCACGCAGGAGGCTCGGACTGTCATTACTCTTCCGAGAAATATATTTGCCCAGCGTTTTTTGCGACTGCGAGTGCGACGCGTACGAGTACCGACATGGATGGGGCGCTTCCTAGCTGATCGCTCAGCATCGGAGAAATATATTTGCCCAACGTTTTTTGCGACTGCGAGTGCAACGCCCAAGGGTACCGACGTGGATGGGGCGCTTCCTAGCTGATCGCTCGGCATGGGAATCCGTACAGTGAGCAATGCGATCGCGTCTGTAGCTTGTACGTGGTACAGCTCGCAGCTCATGTATAGGGACAGCGGGAATGTCGCATATTGGACATAACTCTTCATGAAACGCAAGTTATAGGTGTGGATTGCACATTACGACTGCGGGAAACTTCCGCCGTTCATCCGCTGGCGTTGCGAGTTTGGCGGTTGGGGTGGGGCACGAGCGGGTGCGGGTGGTGTGATTGCCGGTCCACGACTTCGTGCGGCAGAGGCACTGGCGTTTGGGTGCTGTGGTCGACACAGGCTGCATGCTTTGTGGGTGGCGTCGAAAGATGGGCACTGTGGGCCCATCGATGTCTTAGTCGGCTTGGCGTCCCATAGATGGCGGTATCGTCGTTGCAGG
>NW_026047780.1:22500-25000 GCF_023864345.2 Schistocerca serialis cubense | reverse complement strand
TCGACTACAGATGTTTGTGGCGGGCGCTCAAGCTCCGGCGGAGAGGGTGGCCCCTCCGGCAGCGACTCCGGGACGGGTGAATGGCGCAGAACATGCTGCGTCTGTTGTTCCCGCCTCAGCTCCTCTACGTATTCCCGCACCATCGTCCTGTGTGCCACCGTCCTCCTCCTGCACTTGATGGCATCCAGGGTACGGTGCGGAAACAGGGGTAGAAGCTCCTGGTTTGCAAAGAGGACTTTGGAGTCACTGGCACAGAGAAGCCTAGCCTCCGCCAGGGCGAGCTCCCGCATTTCTTCTTCCGCCCACCGAGCTCGCTTCCTATCAGTTGCAATCTCCGCATTTGCCGCTTCCGGATGGGCGCGGCGGCGGTGTTGTCCGAGCCCGATCTTGCTGCGGAAGGCACGGCTGCAAATGCTGCAGTGGAACCATGGCTCCACGGCCTCCTCTACTTCAGGGACGGTTGGCAGGCTAGCAGTCGGGACTGTTAGGGCGGGTCCTTCAGCGGAAGGCCCGGTACCCGTGTTTTCTTCTCTTGTTGTCCCAACATTAAGGGTTATGCGATGGGGGGCTGGTAACCCCCCAAAGCCCCTAGTGCGGACTTCCACTCTGCTTACCAGTCCTATCAAGGACTGGCGTATCGGCGGGCCCACGGGAAGGGGGGAAGCCGCAGGCAAGGAGAGGCTAAGAGGGCATGGCCCATGTATTGCGCTTCACTTGCCCAGTAACTATGAGAGTCATAGTTACTCCCGCCGTTTACCCGCGCTTGCTTGAATTTCTTCACGTTGACATTCAGAGCACTGGGCAGAAATCACATTGCGTCAACACCCGCTAGGGCCATCGCAATGCTTTGTTTTAATTAGACAGTCGGATTCCCCCAGTCCGTGCCAGTTCTGAGTTGATCGTTGAATGGCGGCCGAAGAGAATCCGCGCACCCGCGCGCCCCCGGAGGAGCACGCTAAGGCGGACGCGGCCTCGCAGCAAGGAAGATCCGTGGGAGGCCAAGGCACGGGACCGAGCTCGGATCCTGCACGCAGGTTGAAGCACCGGGGCGCGAACGCCGCGCAGGCGCGCGCATCCTGCACCGCCGGCCAGCACGAGGCCGACCAACGGCGAGAGCAGACCACGCCCGCGCTAAACGCCCGCACTTACCGGCACCCCTACGGCACTCACCTCGCCCAGGCCCGGCACGTTAGCGCTGACCCACTTCCCGACCAAGCCCGACACGCCCCGATCCTCAGAGCCAATCCTTATCCCGAAGTTACGGATCCAATTTGCCGACTTCCCTTACCTACATTATTCTATCGACTAGAGGCTCTTCACCTTGGAGACCTGCTGCGGATATGGGTACGAACCGGCGCGACACCTCCACGTGGCCCTCTCCCGGATTTTCAAGGTCCGAGGGGAAGATCGGGACACCGCCGCAACTGCGGTGCTCTTCGCGTTCCAAACCCTATCTCCCTGCTAGAGGATTCCAGGGAACTCGAACGCTCATGCAGAAAAGAAAACTCTTCCCCGATCTCCCGACGGCGTCTCCGGGTCCTTTTGGGTTACCCCGACGAGCATCTCTAAAAGAGGGGCCCGACTTGTATCGGTTCCGCTGCCGGGTTCCGGAATAGGAACCGGATTCCCTTTCGCCCAACGGGGGCCAGCACAAAGCGCATCATGCTATGACGGCCCCCATCAACATCGGATTTCTCCTAGGGCTTAGGATCGACTGACTCGTGTGCAACGGCTGTTCACACGAAACCCTTCTCCGCGTCAGCCCTCCAGGGCCTCGCTGGAGTATTTGCTACTACCACCAAGATCTGCACCGACGGCGGCTCCAGGCAGGCTCACGCCCAGACCCTTCTGCGCCCACCGCCGCGACCCTCCTACTCGTCAGGGCTTCGCGGCCGGCCGCAAGGACCGGCCATGACTGCCAGACTGACGGCCGAGTATAGGCACGACGCTTCAGCGCCATCCATTTTCAGGGCTAGTTGCTTCGGCAGGTGAGTTGTTACACACTCCTTAGCGGATTCCGACTTCCATGGCCACCGTCCTGCTGTCTTAAGCAACCAACGCCTTTCATGGTTTCCCATGAGCGTCGATTCGGGCGCCTTAACTCGGCGTTTGGTTCATCCCACAGCGCCAGTTCTGCTTACCAAAAGTGGCCCACTTGGCACTCCGATCCGAGTCGTTTGCTCGCGGCTTCAGCATATCAAGCAAGCCGGAGATCTCACCCATTTAAAGTTTGAGAATAGGTTGAGGTCGTTTCGGCCCCAAGGCCTCTAATCATTCGCTTTACCGGATGAGACTCGTACGAGCACCAGCTATCCTGAGGGAAACTTCGGAGGGAACCAGCTACTAGATGGTTCGATTAGTCTTTCGCCCCTATACCCAGCTCCGACGATCGATTTGCACGTCAGAATCGCTACGGACCTCCATCAGGGTTTCCCCTGACTTCGTCCTGGCCAGGCATAGTTCACCATCTTTCGGGTCCCAACGTGTACGCTCTAGGTGC
>NW_026047780.1:15000-20000 GCF_023864345.2 Schistocerca serialis cubense | reverse complement strand
CCCCCGGAACCCAAAAGCTTTGGTTTCCCGGAGGCTGCCCGCCGAGTCATCGGAGGAACTGCGGCGGATCGCTGGCTGGCATCGTTTATGGTTAGAACTAGGGCGGTATCTGATCGCCTTCGAACCTCTAACTTTCGTTCTTGATTAATGAAAACATACTTGGCAAATGCTTTCGCTTCTGTTCGTCTTGCGACGATCCAAGAATTTCACCTCTAACGTCGCAATACGAATGCCCCCGCCTGTCCCTATTAATCATTACCTCGGGTTCCGAAAACCAACAAAATAGAACCGAGGTCCTATTCCATTATTCCATGCACACAGTATTCAGGCGGGCTTGCCTGCTTTAAGCACTCTAATTTGTTCAAAGTAAACGTGCCGGCCCACCGAGACACTCAATAAAGAGCACCCTGGTAGGATTTCAACGGGGTCCGCCTCGGGACGCACGAGCACGCACGAGGCGGTCGCACGCCTTCGGCTCGCCCCACCGGCAGGACGTCCCACGATACATGCCAGTTAAACACCGACGGGCGGTGAACCAACAGCGTGGGACACAAATCCAACTACGAGCTTTTTAACCGCAACAACTTTAATATACGCTATTGGAGCTGGAATTACCGCGGCTGCTGGCACCAGACTTGCCCTCCAATAGATACTCGTTAAAGGATTTAAAGTGTACTCATTCCGATTACGGGGCCTCGGATGAGTCCCGTATCGTTATTTTTCGTCACTACCTCCCCGTGCCGGGAGTGGGTAATTTGCGCGCCTGCTGCCTTCCTTGGATGTGGTAGCCGTTTCTCAGGCTCCCTCTCCGGAATCGAACCCTGATTCCCCGTTACCCGTTACAACCATGGTAGGCGCAGAACCTACCATCGACAGTTGATAAGGCAGACATTTGAAAGATGCGTCGCCGGTACGAGGACCGTGCGATCAGCCCAAAGTTATTCAGAGTCACCAAGGCAAACGGACCGGACGAGCCGACCGATTGGTTTTGATCTAATAAAAGCGTCCCTTCCATCTCTGGTCGGGACTCTGTTTGCATGTATTAGCTCTAGAATTACCACAGTTATCCAAGTAACGTGGGTACGATCTAAGGAACCATAACTGATTTAATGAGCCATTCGCGGTTTCACCTTAATGCGGCTTGTACTGAGACATGCATGGCTTAATCTTTGAGACAAGCATATGACTACTGGCAGGATCAACCAGGGAGCTGCGTCAACTAGAGCTGAGCAGCCGGCCGCCCGGGAGTGTGTCCCGGGGGCCCGCGCGAACACGCAAGCGTCCGCTCAATTATTCTGCAAACAGGAGGAGGCTGAGCTCCCCTGCACAACACACCTCGAAACCCTCTCAGGTCCCGGCGGCGCGCAGCGCCGTCCTAAGTACTTGGTCGGGTTCGAGAGAGGCGCAATCGCCCGGAGTTAGGCGAGTAGACGCTTTAGGTGCGACCACCCGTGCTCCCAACTGAGCTTGCCGCTGCCGACAGAGGCCCGGGAGCGTGCTGTCGTGGCATTGCCGGCGGGAGACAACACGCGCCACCTACGGTGACCGGCAGCTCCAACGCCAGCGCCACAGAAGGACAAAAGCCCCACTTGGGTGCCGAAGCGAACTCTCCCAGCACAGCGCACGCGCCAACACGTCCGCACAGCTGCGATACAAACCACCTGCGAGAACCGCTGGGGCGACCGAGCAGCAGACGGCGTCGCGGCGCCGAGCGCCGGGCGGCGGCGCATCCTCAGCGCACACAGTCCTCAATCGGACCAGCACACTGCAGATGGCCACCGCGCTTCGCACCGGGCCCGCGAGGACCTACTTTGGCCGCAAGGCGCCGCGAGCAGGGGGCGCCGGCGCGCAGCTGCGCCGCCTGCCGCGTCCGTCGGCCGGCGCGCCTGCCACTGGCCGCCCCCACCAGCCGGCTGTAGCGCGTGCGCCCACGCACCGCGCTGCCAGCACGCCGGGCGGCCCCCCCTCACCGGCCGGGGACGGTCCCACCCAGCCACCGCCGCGTATCGCCTCACACCCAGATCCCCTTTCGCGTTCGTGGGCATGGTGGGTCCCCTTTCACGTTCGTGGGCATGGTGGGTATCCCTGAAACAACCGGTTAATAGCTCGACCGATCGTCGCCAACACTGATTCACCTCTAGCGAGAACAACCGCACCACAACGGGTTACCTGTTGTTCATTTGCGTAACGTCACCAGCAAACGTAGACGTCCATCGCCATTTGCAACGAGTATTGCATGCCTGTGTCAGGTGTCACAACACACTACGTCTGCCCACATAGACGCAACAACATGTGCACGCCTCGAGAACACGTGGAAGGTAGCCCCCGTACGTATGCGGTGTCCATTGCGCGAACGACTGTCAGCCGGCCTCTGCAGGATGTCGCAGATGTGGAACGCGGTGCAACATGCTATCACGGTGTGTGAGAAGAGACGACTACGTCCGAATACACGCTCCACTACATCAACAGACTGCTCATGCTGATCGCCATCCAGGGCGTCCGTTCCTCCCACACGTCTGAATGGCGTACCACACTGCAATCCAGCTCTTATAGGGAGACGACACGTAGCTGCGTGCACAATATTTGGACTGTATGGTCTGCCGTTGCTAGGCGCAGTCGTCGTACGGTCACACATGTGCCACGATGTATCATTCAGTACATACGGACCAATGTGCAGTACAGTTTGTGGGTTTTGCGTACATCGGCGGACAGGTGACAGGCCGTACCACAACGTAGGCTGAGTACGTCGGCATGCGAAGGGCATTGAACATGCAAACTTCTCAACGACCAGCTTGCGAAGGCAGGGGGGAAGGGGGGGGGGCATGTACGTCCTGCTGCTATCCACATTACAGTGTATAGCAGGAGCATGTGGAAAGTCAGCAACACCTGCAAGGTGTTTAACATGACGCGATACACAGGGGACCGGGCAGTGCGAATAGCGAACTATATTGCGAGGGTTGCGGTTAGGCAACACTACACTAATTTAACGAGTTGCATAACAATTACAGAGCAGGTTCAGCGACAACGTGCGTCAGGTTAAGGCGCAATATAGGTTAGGTTGAGGCACAATATAGGTTAGGTTAAGGCACAACATGGGTTACGTTAAGGCACAAATTGGGTTACGTTAAGGCACAACATGGGTTACGTTAAGGCACAACATGGGTTACGTTAAGGCACAAATTAGGTTACGTTAAGGCACAAATTAGGTTACGTTAAGGCACAAATTAGGTTACGTTAAGGCACAAATTAGGTTACGTTAAGGCACAAATTAGGTTACGTTAAGGCACAAATTAGGTTACGTTAAGGCACAAATTAGGTTACGTTAAGGCACAAATTAGGTTACGTTAAGGCACAAATTAGGTTACGTTAAGGCACAAATTAGGTTACGTTAAGGCACAAATTAGGTTACGTTAAGGCACAAATTAGGTTACGTTAAGGCACAAATTAGGTTACGTTAAGGCACAAATTAGGTTACGTTAAGGCACAAATTAGGTTACGTTAAGGCACAAATTAGGTTACGTTAAGGCACAAATTAGGTTACGTTAAGGCACAAATTAGGTTACGTTAAGGCACAAATTAGGTTACGTTAAGGCACAAATTAGGTTACGTTAAGGCACAAATTAGGTTACGTTAAGGTACAATATGGGTTAGGTTAAGGTACAATATGGGTTAGGTTAAGGTACAATATGGGTTAGGTTAAGGTACAATATGGGTTAGGTTAAGGTACAATATGGGTTAGGTTAAGGCACAACGTAGGTTAGGTTAAGGCACAACGTAGGTTAGGTTAAGGCACAACATAGGTTAGGTTAAGGCACAACATAGGTTAGGTTAAGGCACAACATAGGTTAGGTTAAGGCACAACATAGGTTAGGTTAAGGCACAACATAGGTTAGGTTAAGGCACAACATAGGTTAGGTTAAGGCACAACATAGGTTAGGTTAAGGCACAACGTAGGTTAGGTTAAGGCACAACGTAGGTTAGGTTAAGGCACAACGTAGGTTAGGTTAAGGCACAACGTAGGTTAGGTTAAGGCACAACGTAGGTTAGGTTAAGGCACAACGTAGGTTAGGTTAAGGCACAACGTAGGTTAGGTTAAGGCACAACGTAGGTTAGGTTAAGGCACAACGTAGGTTAGGTTAAGGCACAACGTAGGTTAGGTTAAGGCACAACGTAGGTTAGGTTAAGGCACAACGTAGGTTAGGTTAAGGCACAACGTAGGTTAGGTTAAGGCACAACGTAGGTTAGGTTAAGGCACAACGTAGGTTAGGTTAAGGCACAACGTAGGTTAGGTTAAGGCACAACGTAGGTTAGGTTAAGGCACAACGTAGGTTAGGTTAAGGCACAACGTAGGTTAGGTTAAGGCACAACGTAGGTTAGGTTAAGGCACAACGTAGGTTAGGTTAAGGCACAACGTAGGTTAGGTTAAGGCACAACATAGGTTAGGTTAAGGCACAACATAGGTTAGGTTAAGGCACAACATAGGTTAGGTTAAGGCACAACATAGGTTAGGTTAAGGCACAACATAGGTTAGGTTAAGGCACAACATAGGTTAGGTTAAGGCACAACATAGGTTAGGTTAAGGCACAACATAGGTTAGGTTAAGGCACAACATAGGTTAGGTTAAGGCACAACATAGGTTAGGTTAAGGCACAACATAGGTTAGGTTAAGGCACAACATAGGTTAGGTTAAGGCACAACATAGGTTAGGTTAAGGCACAACGTAGGTTAGGTTAAGGCACAACGTAGGTTAGGTTAAGGCACAACGTAGGTTAGGTTAAGGCACAACGTAGGTTAGGTTAAGGCACAACGTAGGTTAGGTTAAGGCACAACGTAGGTTAGGTTAAGGTACAACGTAGGTTAGGTTAAGGTACAACGTAGGTTAGGTTAAGGTACAACGTAGGTTAGGTTAAGGTACAACGTAGGTTAGGTTAAGGTACAACGTAGGTTAGGTTAAGGTACAACGTAGGTTAGGTTAAGGTACAACGTAGGTTAGGTTAAGG
>NW_026047780.1:0-10000 GCF_023864345.2 Schistocerca serialis cubense | reverse complement strand
TGAGCGTCGATTCGGGCGCCTTAACTCGGCGTTTGGTTCATCCCACAGCGCCAGTTCTGCTTACCAAAAGTGGCCCACTTGGCACTCCGATCCGAGTCGTTTGCTCGCGGCTTCAGCATATCAAGCAAGCCGGAGATCTCACCCATTTAAAGTTTGAGAATAGGTTGAGGTCGTTTCGGCCCCAAGGCCTCTAATCATTCGCTTTACCGGATGAGACTCGTACGAGCACCAGCTATCCTGAGGGAAACTTCGGAGGGAACCAGCTACTAGATGGTTCGATTAGTCTTTCGCCCCTATACCCAGCTCCGACGATCGATTTGCACGTCAGAATCGCTACGGACCTCCATCAGGGTTTCCCCTGACTTCGTCCTGGCCAGGCATAGTTCACCATCTTTCGGGTCCCAACGTGTACGCTCTAGGTGCGCCTCACCTCGCAATGAGGACGAGACGCCCCGGGAGTGCGGAGGCCGCCGCCCCGTGAAGGGCGGGGAAGCCCCATCCTCCCTCGGCCCGCGCAAGGCGAGACCTTCACTTTCATTACGCCTTTAGGTTTCGTACAGCCCAATGACTCGCGCACATGTTAGACTCCTTGGTCCGTGTTTCAAGACGGGTCGTGAAATTGTCCAAAGCTGAAGCGCCGCTGACGGGAGCGATTATTCCGCCCGAGAGCATCCCGAGCCAACAGCGGCGCGGGTCCGGGGCCGGGCCAGGTAGGTCCGTCATCCGGGAAGAACCGCGCGCGCTTGCCGGGAGCCCGAGCGCCCAAAGGGGCGAATCGACTCCTCCAGATATACCGCCGGGCAGCCAGCCAGGACACCGGGGCTCTGCCCAACAGACGCGAACCGAGGCCCGCGGAAGGACAGGCTGCGCACCCGGGCCGTAGGCCGGCACCCAGCGGGTCGCGACGTCCTACTAGGGGAGAAGTGCGGCCCACCGCACACCGGAACGGCCCCGCCCCGCGGCGAGTGGAAAGGCAACCGGACACGACCCCGCCGCGAATTGCTCCGCGCGGGCGGCCGGCCCCATCTGCCGAGGGCGGAGGCCAGTGGCCGGATGGGCGTGAATCTCACCCGTTCGACCTTTCGGACTTCTCACGTTTACCCCAGAACGGTTTCACGTACTTTTGAACTCTCTCTTCAAAGTTCTTTTCAACTTTCCCTCACGGTACTTGTTCGCTATCGGTCTCGTGGTCATATTTAGTCTCAGATGGAGTTTACCACCCACTTGGAGCTGCACTCTCAAGCAACCCGACTCGAAGGAGAGGTCCCGCCGACGCTCGCACCGGCCGCTACGGGCCTGGCACCCTCTACGGGCCGTGGCCTCATTCAAGTTGGACTTGGGCTCGGCGCGAGGCGTCGGGGTAGTGGACCCTCCCAAACACCACATGCCACGACAGGCGGCAGCCTGCGGGGTTCGGTGCTGGACTCTTCCCTGTTCGCTCGCCGCTACTGGGGGAATCCTTGTTAGTTTCTTTTCCTCCGCTTAGTAATATGCTTAAATTCAGCGGGTAGTCTCGCCTGCTCTGAGGTCGTTGTACGAGGTGTCGCACGCCACACCGCCAGCCGGCTGTGCACGCTACCGAGTAAGTACCGGTATGCGAACCGCCAGGCGACGGGCGCGCATCGCACGTTTAAGGAGACGCGGCCGGCCCCACAGGCGGCCACGACACTCCCAGGTCTGCGAAGCGGGGCAAACGCCGCGCGCTTCAGTATACGTAGCCGACCCTCAGCCAGACGTGGCCCGGGAACGGAATCCATGGACCGCAATGTGCGTTCGAAACGTCGATGTTCATGTGTCCTGCAGTTCACATGTCGACGCGCAATTTGCTGCGTTCTTCATCGACCCACGAGCCGAGTGATCCACCGTCCTGGGTGATCTTTTCATAGTTTCCACCATCTCTTTCGAGACAGTTGCATAGGCGGGACTGAGGCGTGTGGCGGCCCTGTTCCAGCGTTCAGTGTCCAACGGCCTCACGGCCGATGGGCGTCGTACGGCTCCACACCGGAGCGGACAGGCAGTCGGGCGAAAGTCATTCAAAACCGGCGCCAGGCGCCAGGTGCCGCAGGCCAGCCGCTCCAGCGCTTCAGCGCTCGTACCACACAACATTGCCGTTAGTTTTGAGACGAACGCGTGGTTCCGCACGCGGCGCACGGCTACTGCGAGCCGTACAGGTAGCTGCGTGTTGCGCGACACGACACGCACATCGAAAGACATGCAGTCTAGTCGGTAATGATCCTTCCGCAGGTTCACCTACGGAAACCTTGTTACGACTTTTACTTCCTCTAAATGATCAAGTTTGGTCATCTTTCCGGTAGCATCGGCAACGACAGAGTCAATGCCGCGTACCAGTCCGAAGACCTCACTAAATCATTCAATCGGTAGTAGCGACGGGCGGTGTGTACAAAGGGCAGGGACGTAATCAACGCGAGCTTATGACTCGCGCTTACTGGGAATTCCTCGTTCATGGGGAACAATTGCAAGCCCCAATCCCTAGCACGAAGGAGGTTCAGCGGGTTACCCCGACCTTTCGGCCTAGGAAGACACGCTGATTCCTTCAGTGTAGCGCGCGTGCGGCCCAGAACATCTAAGGGCATCACAGACCTGTTATTGCTCAATCTCGTGCGGCTAGAAGCCGCCTGTCCCTCTAAGAAGAAAAGTAATCGCTGACAGCACGAAGGATGTCACGCGACTAGTTAGCAGGCTAGAGTCTCGTTCGTTATCGGAATTAACCAGACAAATCGCTCCACCAACTAAGAACGGCCATGCACCACCACCCACCGAATCAAGAAAGAGCTATCAATCTGTCAATCCTTCCGGTGTCCGGGCCTGGTGAGGTTTCCCGTGTTGAGTCAAATTAAGCCGCAGGCTCCACTCCTGGTGGTGCCCTTCCGTCAATTCCTTTAAGTTTCAGCTTTGCAACCATACTTCCCCCGGAACCCAAAAGCTTTGGTTTCCCGGAGGCTGCCCGCCGAGTCATCGGAGGAACTGCGGCGGATCGCTGGCTGGCATCGTTTATGGTTAGAACTAGGGCGGTATCTGATCGCCTTCGAACCTCTAACTTTCGTTCTTGATTAATGAAAACATACTTGGCAAATGCTTTCGCTTCTGTTCGTCTTGCGACGATCCAAGAATTTCACCTCTAACGTCGCAATACGAATGCCCCCGCCTGTCCCTATTAATCATTACCTCGGGTTCCGAAAACCAACAAAATAGAACCGAGGTCCTATTCCATTATTCCATGCACACAGTATTCAGGCGGGCTTGCCTGCTTTAAGCACTCTAATTTGTTCAAAGTAAACGTGCCGGCCCACCGAGACACTCAATAAAGAGCACCCTGGTAGGATTTCAACGGGGTCCGCCTCGGGACGCACGAGCACGCACGAGGCGGTCGCACGCCTTCGGCTCGCCCCACCGGCAGGACGTCCCACGATACATGCCAGTTAAACACCGACGGGCGGTGAACCAACAGCGTGGGACACAAATCCAACTACGAGCTTTTTAACCGCAACAACTTTAATATACGCTATTGGAGCTGGAATTACCGCGGCTGCTGGCACCAGACTTGCCCTCCAATAGATACTCGTTAAAGGATTTAAAGTGTACTCATTCCGATTACGGGGCCTCGGATGAGTCCCGTATCGTTATTTTTCGTCACTACCTCCCCGTGCCGGGAGTGGGTAATTTGCGCGCCTGCTGCCTTCCTTGGATGTGGTAGCCGTTTCTCAGGCTCCCTCTCCGGAATCGAACCCTGATTCCCCGTTACCCGTTACAACCATGGTAGGCGCAGAACCTACCATCGACAGTTGATAAGGCAGACATTTGAAAGATGCGTCGCCGGTACGAGGACCGTGCGATCAGCCCAAAGTTATTCAGAGTCACCAAGGCAAACGGACCGGACGAGCCGACCGATTGGTTTTGATCTAATAAAAGCGTCCCTTCCATCTCTGGTCGGGACTCTGTTTGCATGTATTAGCTCTAGAATTACCACAGTTATCCAAGTAACGTGGGTACGATCTAAGGAACATAACTGATTTAATGAGCCATTCGCGGTTTCACCTTAATGCGGCTTGTACTGAGACATGCATGGCTTAATCTTTGAGACAAGCATATGACTACTGGCAGGATCAACCAGGGAGCTGCGTCAACTAGAGCTGAGCAGCCGGCCGCCCGGGAGTGTGTCCCGGGGGCCCGCGCGAACACGCAAGCGTCCGCTCAATTATTCTGCAAACAGGAGGAGGCTGAGCTCCCCTGCACAACACACCTCGAAACCCTCTCAGGTCCCGGCGGCGCGCAGCGCCGTCCTAAGTACTTGGTCGGGTTCGAGAGAGGCGCAATCGCCCGGAGTTAGGCGAGTAGACGCTTTAGGTGCGACCACCCGTGCTCCCAACTGAGCTTGCCGCTGCCGACAGAGGCCCGGGAGCGTGCTGTCGTGCATTGCCGGCGGGAGACAACACGCGCCACCTACGGTGACCGGCAGCTCCAACGCCAGCGCCACAGAAGGACAAAAGCCCCACTTGGGTGCCGAAGCGAACTCTCCCAGCACAGCGCACGCGCCAACACGTCGCCACAGCTGCGATACAAACCACCTGCGAGAACCGCTGGGGCGACCGAGCAGCAGACGGCGTCGCGGCGCCGAGCGCCGGGCGGCGGCGCATCCTCAGCGCACACAGTCCTCAATCGGACCAGCACACTGCAGATGGCCACCGCGCTTCGCACCGGGCCCGCGAGGACCTACTTTGGCCGCAAGGCGCCCGCGAGCAGGGGGCGCCGGCGCGCAGCTGCGCCGCCTGCCGCGTCCGTCGGACGGCGCGCCTGCCACTGGCCGCCCCACCAGCCGGCTGTAGCGCGTGCGCCCACGCACCGCGCTGCCAGCACGCCGGGCGGCCCCCCCTCACCGGCCGGGGACGGTCCCACCCAGCCACCGCCGCGTATCGCCTCACACCCAGATCCCTTTCGCGTTCGTGGGCATGGTGGGTCCCCTTTCACGTTCGTGGGCATGGTGGGTATCCCTGAAACAACCGGTTAATAGCTCGACCGATCGTCGCCAACACTGATTCACCTCTAGCGAGAACAACCGCACCACAACGGGTTACCTGTTGTTCATTTGCGTAACGTCACCAGCAAACGTAGACGTCCATCGCCATTTGCAACGAGTATTGCATGCCTGTGTCAGGTGTCACAACACACTACGTCTGCCCACATAGACGCAACAACATGTGCACGCCTCGAGAACACGTGGAAGTAGCCCCGTACGTATGCGGTGTCCATTGCGCGAACGACTGTCAGCCGGCCTCTGCAGGATGTCGCAGATGTGGAACGCGGTGCAACATGCTATCACGGTGTGTGAGAAGAGACGACTACGTCCGAATACACGCTCCACTACATCAACAGACTGCTCATGCTGATCGCCATCCAGGCGTCCGTTCCTCCACACGTCTGAATGGCGTACCACACTGCAATCCAGCTCTTATAGGGAGACGACACGTAGCTGCGTGCACAATATTTGGACTGTATGGTCTGCCGTTGCTAGGCGCAGTCGTCGTACGGTCACACATGTGCCACGATGTATCATTCAGTACATACGGACCAATGTGCAGTACAGTTTGTGGGTTTTGC
Source organism: Schistocerca serialis cubense (assembly GCF_023864345.2). Lineage (NCBI taxonomy): Eukaryota > Metazoa > Arthropoda > Insecta > Orthoptera > Acrididae > Schistocerca > Schistocerca serialis. The sequence goes on along the minus strand of NW_026047780.1, from coordinate 4,384 downwards.
GTACATCGGCGGACAGGTGACAGCCGTACCACAGACTAACACAACACAACGTAGGCTGAGTACGTCGGCATGCGAAGGGCATTGAACATGCAAACTTCTCAACGACCAGCTTGCGAAGGCAGGGGGGAAGGGGGGGGGGCATGTACGTCCTGCTGCTATCCACATTACAGTGTATAGCAGGAGCATGTGGAAAGTCAGCAACACCTGCAAGGTGTTTAACATGACGCGATACACAGGGGACCGGGCAGTGCGAATAGCGAACTATATTGCGAGGGTTGCGGTTAGGCACACTACACTAATTTAACGAGTTGCATAACAATTACAGAGCAGGTTCAGCGACAACGTGCGTCAGGTTAAGGCGCAATATAGGTTAGGTTGAGGCACAATATAGGTTAGGTTAAGGCACAAATTGGGTTACGTTAAGGCACAACATGGGTTACGTTAAGGCACAACATGGGTACGTTAAGGCACAAATTAGGTTACGTTAAGGCACAATTAGGTACGTTAAGGCACAAATTAGGTTACGTTAAGGCACAAATTAGGTTACGTTAAGGCACAAATTAGGTTACGTTAAGGCACAAATTAGGTTACGTTAAGGCACAAAATTAGGTTACGTTAAGGCACAAATTAGGTTACGTTAAGGCACAAATTAGGTTACGTTAAGGCACAAATTAGGTTACGTTAAGGCACAAATTAGGTTACGTTAAGGCACAAATTAGGTTACGTTAAGGCACAAATTAGGTTACGTTAAGGCACAAATTAGGTTACGTTAAGGCACAAATTAGGTTACGTTAAGGCACAAATTAGGTTACGTTAAGGCACAAATTAGGTTACGTTAAGGCACAAATTAGGTTACGTTAAGGCACAAATTAGGTTACGTTAAGGCACAAATTAGGTTACGTTAAGGCACAAATTAGGTTACGTTAAGGCACAAATTAGGTTACGTTAAGGCACAAATTAGGTTACGTTAAGGCACAAATTAGGTTACGTTAAGGCACAAATTAGGTTACGTTAAGGCACAAATTAGGTTACGTTAAGGCACAAATTAGGTTACGTAAGGCACAAATTAGGTTACGTTAAGGTACAATTATGGGTTAGGTTAAGGTACAATATGGGTTAGGTTAAGGTACAATATGGGTTAGGTTAAGGTACAATATGGGTTAGGTTAAGGTACAATATGGGTTAGGTTAAGGCACAACGTAGGTTAGGTTAAGGCACAACATAGGTTAGGTTAAGGCACAACATAGGTTAGGTTAAGGCACAACATAGGTTAGTTTAAGGGCACAACATAGGTTAGGTTAAGGCACAACATAGGTTAGTTAAGGCACAACATAGGTTAGGTTAAGGCACAACATAGGTTAGGTTAAGGCACAACGTAGGTTAGGTTAAGGCACAACGTAGGTTAGGTTAAGGCACAACGTAGGTTAGGTTAAGGCACAACGTAGGTTAGGTTAAGGCACAACGTAGGTTAGGTTAAGGCACAACGTAGGTTAGGTTAAGGCACAACGTAGGTTAGGTTAAGGCACAACGAGGTTAGGTTAAGGCACAACGTAGGTTAGGTAAGGCACAACGTAGGTTAGGTTAAGGCACAACGTAGGTAGGTTAAGGCACAACGTAGGTTAGGTTAAGGCACAACGTAGGTTAGGTTAAGGCACAACGTAGGTTAGGGTTAAGGCACAACGTAGGTTAGGTTAAGCACAACGTAGGTTAGGTTAAGGCACAACGTAGGTTAGGTTAAGGCACAACGTAGGTTAGGTTAAGGCACAACGTAGGTTAGGTTAAGGCACACGTAGGTTAGGTTAAGGCACAACGTAGGTTAGGTTAAGGCACAACGTAGGTTAGGTTAAGGCACAACGTAGGTTAGGTTAAGGCACAACGTAGGTTAGGTTAAGGCACAACGTAGGTTAGGTAAGGCACAACGTAGGTTAGGTTAAGCACAACGTAGGTTAGGTTAAGGCACAACGTAGGTTAGGTTAAGGCACAACGTAGGTTAGGTTAAGGCACAACGTAGGTTAGGTTAAGGCACAACGTAGGTTAGGTTAAGGCACAACGTAGGTTAGGTTAAGGCACAACGTAGGTTAGGTTAAGGCAAACGTAGGTTAGGTTAAGGCACAACGTAGGTTAGGTTAAGGCACAACGTAGGTTAGGTTAAGGCACAACGTAGGTTAGGTTAAGGCACAACGTAGGTTAGGTTAAGGCACAACGTAGGTTAGGTTAAGGCCAACGTAGGTTAGGTTAAGGCACAACGTAGGTTAGGTTAAGCACAACGTAGGTTAGGTTAAGCACAACGTAGGTTAGGTTAAGGCACAACGTAGGTTAGGTTAAGGCACAACGTAGGTTAGGTTAAGGCACAACGTAGGTTAGGTTAAGGCACAACGTAGGTTAGGTTAAGGCACAACGTAGGTTAGGTTAAGGCACAACGTAGGTTAGGTTAAGGCACAACGTAGGTTAGGTTAAGGCACAACGTAGGTTAGGTTAAGGCACAACGTAGGTTAGGTTAAGGCACAACGTAGGTTAGGTTAGGCACAACGAGGTTAGGTTAAGGCACAACGTAGGTTAGGTTAAGGCACAACATAGGTTAGGTTAAGGCACAACATAGGTTAGGTTAAGGGCACAACATAGGTTAGGTTAAGGCACAACATAGGTTAGGTTAAGGCACAACATTAGGTCTAGGTTAAGCACAACATAGGTTAGGTTAAGGCACAACAGTAGGTTAGGTTAAGGCACAACGTAGGTTAGGTTAAGGCACAACGTAGGTTAGGTTAAGGCACAACGTAGGTTAGGTTAAGGCACAACGTAGGTTAGGTTAAGGCACAACGTAGGTTAGGTTAAGGCACAACGTAGGTTAGGTTAAGGCACAACGTAGGTTATGGTTAAGGCACAACGTAGGTTAGGTTAAGGCACAACGTAGGTTAGGTTAAGGCACAACGTAGGTTAGGTTAAGGCACAACGTAGGTTAGGTTAAGGCACAACGTAGGTTAGGTTAAGGCACAACGTAGGTTAGGTTAAGGCACAACGTAGGTTAGGTTAAGGCACAACGTAGGTTAGGTTAAGGCACAACGTAGGTTAGGTTAAGGCACAACGTAGGTTAGGTTAAGGCACAACGTAGGTTAGGTTAAGGCACAACGTAGGTTAGGTTAAGGCACAACGTAGGTTAGGTTAAGGCACAACGTAGGTTAGGTTAAGGCACAACGTAGGTTAGGTTAAGGCACAACGTAGGTTAGGTTAAGGCACAACGTAGGTTAGGTTAAGGCACAACGTAGTTAGGTTAAGGCACAACGTAGGTTAGGTTAAGGCACAACGTAGGTTAGGTTAAGGCACAACGTAGGTTAGGTTAAGCACAACGTAGGTTAGGTTAAGGCACAACGTAGGTTAGGTTAAGGCACAACGTAGGTTAGGTTAAGGCACAACGTAGTTAGGTTAAGGCACAACATAGGTTAGGTTAAGGCACAACATAGGTTAGGTTAAGGCACAACATAGGTTAGGTTAAGGCACAACATAGGTTAGGTTAAGGCACAACATAGGTTAGGTTAAGGCACAACATAGGTTAGGTTAAGGCACAACATAGGTTAGGTTAAGGCACAACATAGGTTAGGTTAAGGCACAACATAGGTTAGGTTAAGGCACAACATAGGTTAGGTTAAGGCACAACAGTAGGTTAGGTTAAGGCACAACGTAGGTTAGGTTAAGCACAACGTAGGTAGGTTAAGGCACAACGTAGGTTAGGTTAAGGCACAACGTAGGTTAGGTTAAGGTACAACGTAGGTTAGGTTAAGGTACAACGTAGGTTAGGTTAAGGTACAACGTAGGTTAGGTTAAGGTACAACGTAGGTTAGGTTAAGGTACAACGTAGGTTAGGTTAAGGTACAACGTAGGTTAGGTTAAGGTACAACGTAGGTTAGGTTAAGGTACAACGTAGGTTAGGTTAAGTACAACGTAGGTTAGGTGAAGGCGCAATGTAGGTTAGGTTAAGGTACGATATACCTTAGGTTAAGGTACAATATCGCTTAGGTTAAGGTACAATATAGCTTGGTTAAGGTACACGTTGTAGGGAAAGGTGTATTTTGGGGGGGGAGGGGCGGCAGGTTCGTTGATAGTGATTATCGTAAGTGCATGCCTGCGGGATCATCCGATTTGTCACGTCAGGATGCACTTGTGGCTCATGACAGGCGGCGCTCCGATTCCAAGGTTGTGGCAGATCTGTGTCTTTCATTCCTGCCATTGTTTGTGTACTGTGACAGGAGGCAGTATTGTGATGTTGGGTGCACCCTGTGTAGGACATGTGTGGGTGTTCGTGGCTTAGCTGAGCAATGGCGGATGTCGGAAGGGTGGGATATTCTGTTTTCTGGGTGGACCTCCGGTCTGGTTATGATAGTGTGGATTG